>NC_084910.1:12457730-12760032 GCF_949316345.1 Pungitius pungitius | reverse complement strand
AGACTGCTGCTCAGGAGAGACACAGACTCTGCGGGACTCTGGAGGAATAGAGGAAGAAAGGAATATTATTCTGGCATAACAGCTTCAAATAACAGGAACCCTTACACTAGCACCATTTATAACCCATCACCTTCTCAGCCAAATAAAGGCTCCGCCTGTTGTCACTACACTACACCACCAATTGACCGCTCGCAAAACAACGCCACCCGTGGTAACCGTCGCTACGCCTGTGAAGCTTCACATTGCACAACACAATAATAACTGCGTCAACTTTACCAATGAAAGTTACAATACTTACGTTTTACTCTCTTTGCTAGCACTTATGGCGTTACAGGTGTGTGTTTTGAACAGTTTCTTTTGTTTTATTTGTATCTTTTGTAGCCATCGTGTGGTCTTTGTTTGTTCGGCTGTCGTAACGATATTTTAACTCGCAGCGCTAGCAGAGACAAATCAGTAGGCTACACACAATAAGAATCCACGGATATCCAAATTCGTGAGATACAGAGTTGCTTTGCCGTTATGGCATGTGTAGGAATCCAAAGCTTGACAGGCCTGCTGTCCTTGTTGCAGTTCGTAGGCTGTGATTGTTACTGATCAGAGGTGGAGCGCACGGAGCGGTCAATTAACCCTTTGCTATAGCTGTAGCCCATAAATAACTTCTTGGCAGGACAGAAATGTGATTCGATAAAGCACAGTGCCATAAAAAGCGAAACAGTTTTATCTAACCACTCAACCCAATCAGAATTGTGCCTATTGTCGCTGATGTGTGTGGTTTACAAAGAAATGTTGCTGTTGTGTTGAGCCCCCTAAACCCTGATCACCAGTTGAGCCCCAAGCCACAGCTACAACCACCGCCATAAACTGAATCACCCTCGCTGAGCCCTCAGCCAATCCTTACCTGCCACCCGCCTCACACACCTTAAATACACACCCATTCTTTGGGCTGCGTTAGCAAAGTCCCGGTCGGGTCGTGAGCGTGCACATGCCCGTGAGCGTGCATGAGAGCATCCTCGGGGGCATACTGTGTTGTGGTGAAGGGGGGAGGAATAACAAAGAGGAAGCTGAGTGACAAGCAACCATGAACCTAGAGGCCACACAGATCTGTAAACTCCAGGGTGGTTTGTCTCTTGATTTGGTATAAACTATTGCTGATCATATCCCTGGGATTCTTCGCTCTCTTTGTGTTTAAGTAAGAGCTGATTTTCTCCAATTCAAGTCTAAGCAAGCAGCTGAGTGTGTGTGACAGAAGAGGGAGAGTAGACAGGATAAACTAGTTTAATGACCTCTGGGCAAACACAGTGGATGGCTGAGAATAGACAACCACAAGAGAAGGACATTTGAATCCACTGGAATCCTGAACTCGGGAGAGGCACACAGCATTTGCATGTATAATTAACTGTTCTGATGAAGGTAACTAAGCATTTAGGTTCATTTGTTGGGACTAGTCCTTTACCTGGTATCCTTGCACTGCGTTGATGAGGTCCTTAACTCCGTTGCCATTGTAGGTCAGACCCGGCATGCGAATCAAGCCCCCCGGGGACGAGAGGGAGGAGGGGGAGGGAAAGAAACCTAGTGTGGTAGGTGAGCCTGGTGGACTGCAGGAAGACAGAAAAAAAAGAAAAGAATTGAAAAAGACTGGAAGGTGGGTGTTTCTCATTAAACAGAAAAAACGTGCACACTTAATTTGATCAAGTCCTCTGACACCACCGTGTTCAGTTGTTAGCGACTCTTGTTGCAGCCTTTTCTCTTTGCCGAGAAGCATTATACTGTTCCTTGTATATTTAGTAGAGTATGTTGAAGTGGATAAGCACACAATTTAACAAGAATTACTTTGTAATTGTGGCTGTGCAGTAAATAGTTCAGCAGCTGTCAGCAATGGATGACATGTAATTAGATACAGTTTCTGGAAATGTTGCACACGTGTTCTTCGAGTTAGGGTTAAACCTACCTGTGCAAACAGAAGGTTCAGGTATTATTTGCGTACTCAGCAACACTCAGCATGTAAGTAAACACTGTCTGACATTCTGGAGCCAGAAGCTTGCTCTTGAATCCTTCTTGAAGTGGTTAATTCCAAGTGTGATTAACATGTAGAGTGAATTCATCTTATTTAATGAAATTAAACTTTTCATTTTCAAACATGGTTAGTTATACACATACGCCCTAAAATATTATTTATCCATATTCTATCAGGATATCATTCTGCAGAAAGACAATAGTATTGAAAGTGTTCCAGCACTGTTTCATCTGTAACCCTAGGAATAAAATGTATTTCTACCTAGGATAGTAGGTCGTGTAATTCATGTACATCGGAGTGGAGGCGGGGTAGTAGGCGTGTCCTGGTGGTAAGGGCCGTGGCGCCAGCATCATTTGACCAATGGAAGGGTAGAGGGCAGCAGCTGCCTCTGCAGACATGATGGGTGGAGCAGGGGCGAAGGAGTAGGACGGTGGAGTCAAACCTGGAGAAGAAAGAACAGAAGGAGAGACACAATACTTACGAAAAGAAAAAAACTATACGGAAATAGAGAGCCATGATTGTGAAGTCTGGTAATCGTATATTTTTGAAAGAGCCGCTCATGCAAACATGCAAACAATGACCAACATTACTGAGCACCTGTTCTACCCATCAATCATAAAAGAACCTCATCTCGTTCTCACTACAAACCGAACACGTCTCAATCGCTGTGTCGAATGCTCTTCCCTTCTATATACAAACAATTCTCCTCACTTTGGAAAATTTGGGGAGTGCACCAGTGCACATTCATGGGGAAGGACTACACACACGGAGAACAAAGCACATTTCTACGCACCGGCGTTCAGCTCTACCCACCTTCCCAACAGCTCGATTGGATTGGACAAGCACAGGAGGCGCGCGCACAGACACACACACACACACCTACCAAGGCTGAATCCCACAACCACCACTAATAAATCTGAAAGGGCTGGAGAGTTGTGAGCCTTTTTCACATGTCATAGGCTTGTTGCCTTGCCAACACTTTTCCAACCCTGTCAGATTTTTGTAATCAAGCAGTGTCAAAGTTGTAAAATTAAGAACGGGTAACAAACATGCTGCTAAAAAATACATAAACTACAATCAGAATGTGTGAAAACGGGTAAAATAAAGTGTAGAATAAACTGTAAACATGTCGGGGTTCTCAGTACATGCAGGCGGCTAATTGAAATCCCAATAAATTACAAAGAGGTAATACACACACACACACACACACACAGTTTTGAATCCTCCTGGGCAGATCAGATGTCCCCTACCTCCTACAGTACTCGATTGGAGAAAACCCAGAAAACCCTGCCGCCCCCCCACGGCAGGAGACCACCTACCCTGCAGTCCCGAAGCACCCCGAGCTCCCAGCAGCACTTACGTCTGGACTTACATGGCGGCGGGCTGAGCCCTGTCCCACTCCGGATGTGTGCATGTGTATGTGTGTGGGAGAGCGAGCCTCCCATGAGCACCAGGCCCATCTCCTCGGTGCTGCAGGGGAACACCTCCACGTAGCGGCTGTTGGGCCCCCGCTGACTGGACATGATCTGCTTGTGCAGCCGCTGTGAGGCCTGGATAGCCCGCTCTGCTGACGTCAGCTGGATGAAGCAGTCCCCTGATGGACGGGCCTGGGGACAGAGACAGTCAGAAATTACTCGGCAGCTCTGTGTCAGAAAGCATGCGAAGGGTGATGGGCGTGTCTGTGCGCCTGTTGCCGGTACCTGCTGGTTGAGGACCATGTGCACGCCATGCGGTCTGATATCTTGCGTAAACTCGCCCAGGAAGGTGAGAATGTCCTCTATGCTCGCCGTGTATGGCAGCCCCCTCAGCCTCAGGCAGTCCCGCATCCTGCCAGGAGGGGGCAGGAGAGACACCGAGGGCAGCATTGAGACCAGAGGGGCAGGGGCCACTGAGATCAAAGGGGCCGACGAGTACCGGTTCAACACCTAAAAGAACACACAGTTACAAATGGCTTAACCTGCCTGCAGCAAAGACAGTCAAGGACACAGAACTGAGTTGATTTCAGGAAAGACTGTCCTTTCTCAAATCTCTAGAAAAGAAATACTTAAACCAAAGACCATAATACATACATAAAAAATGTATACAGTGTATACACACTTAGAAACATGCAGCCTGGAGTAAATTTAAGCACAAAACGCGTGTACAACAAAGACAAATCATTATCTGCGTGTTGAAACATCAGTGAGAAGCTTGCTACTTTATTTTTTTTTTTTACTCCTCAGTCCGTCAAGCAAAACTCAGGAGAAGAAGCGTCTAAATATGATATTGTTGTGGGTTGCTGCGAGCTTATTAGTTCACAAAGAAAAGAAAATTTGCTCCCACCCACCTGACATGAGAGGGAGACAGACCAACCTAAAAAAGTGACTAGTAATGTTTCACATTTGTGTTTAGGGGGATACATCTCTCACACTGTGTGCACACACAAACTAATAATCATTCAATAAACTTAATTAAAGATAAATGATGCATATACATTTTCTAGAGGCTAAAAATTAACACACCCACAAATATGCACATGGCATACCACACATTGCAAAAAGAACCACACCCACATTCAGGCGGACACATCGACGTACCTGTTGAACTTCTGCTGCCGTACTTTTGAACAGCTCAATATATCTTCTCCCAAGGATTTCCTTATGTTTCCTCAGAGCACACTGAGCGTGTTCCTCACAGGCAAATAAAACAAAGGCATCTCCAGTGGGGCGGCCGTCTGGGTAGCGAACAAAAAGGATGCCATCCTTCCCTCCGCTGACCGGACACGTCTCTTTGAGGCCCTCCTCCGGGGAGAAAAAAGTGAGCACCTGCTCGTTTGTGGCAGTGAAAGGAAGACCTCGCATCCTCACTATGATCTGGTCCTCACGGGACAGGAACATTGCGACCTCATTGGAGGTACCTGGCCACACACACACAAAATAAAGGAATACAATTGACCGTCTGTTGACATGAAACATCTTAACTATGCATTGTTGAGGAACTTGAGAGGTATCACAGGGATTTGGTTATGACCAATGTTAATGAAAAGGTCAAATACTTTGCAGTGCACATTGTTATAACTGCTCACCTCCTGCAATCTTCAGGAAGTCTTCCCCTGAAGCTTTGTAAACCTGCCATAAGAAGAGAACGGTGCAGACATAAGGATTTCTTGTCATTTCATGTGTGGCTTAAGGTTAGGTTGTGCAGCGGATTCACCAGACTAAAAAATGCGCAGTTGGGTTCAGATGGGTTACCTCTATGTATCTGTTGCCCATGTGGTGTTTGTGTCTCTGCAGTGCCAGGTCTCGGTGTTCTTCACTGACAAAACGAACAAGAGCTTCCCCGTTCCTCCTCCCCTGAGCGTTAAGACACAACGCAGCACCTCCTCTATAAAACACAACGTTACGGAGAATGAACCTCATGTTAATAGCAGCATTAAATATATATCATGTTGGCCGATCAATACAAGGTCTTCACAAGTGAGTGGGCCTTTAGTATAGCTACAACGCACTTGGCAATGTTGAGTCCTCTGAAGAATCGAGCAATGTCCTGGTCAGAAGACTGCCATGGCAACCCCCTAGCTCTGATGACTGTGTTGTCACACACTTTCTCCATTTTACTGCTGCAAACACAAACACAAACACTCACACATTAACAACACAGGAGTCAACTGAGTTAACATTAGTGGCAGAGAACAAAAAGAATATGCATGTTGAGCAAACTTTACTTACCAAGTACCAGTCTCAAACTTCTCACTAACTCTTTCCTCGGTAGAAAATGTGTGGCCTAACGGGAGAGCATGAGAGTTTAGTTTTACATTATGAATTCCACCACATCACCTAAAATAAAATATTAAAATACTTAGGATTCCTTTTGTGGGAACTCAAGATAAACGGCAAATAATTTAAGGGCTGAAACTCAAATGATTTCACGGGTTATGCCTTTGCCAATCAATATCTCCATCTACTGATTTTTTGGCATCAAACAAGTTTGAAACTGTGGGAAGATACCGCAAGATTATTAAGTCTTGTTTTGTCCAACCACCGATAAGACATAATCCAAAAGTATTAAAATGATGAATGCCTAAAAAGCAGCAAGTCCCAGCTACTGGAGAAGACACCAGGAAATAATTCAAATATTTGCTTAAGAAAAGACTCAAACGATGATTTGATTAATTTAATCTTTCATTTTCACTCAGGTCTCCATTTCCTTAATTATCTTTTCATGAGTGCTTTGGAAGTTGCAAACTTTTCTTATCTGCCTTTCAAAAGGCAGAGCAGCCATTTACATCCAACTAACTGACACATTCCTGATGTTTCACTTTAGTGGGAAATCAAAAAAATGATACTCACTAGATGGCTCAGAAAGCAGTGCAAGGACAATGCTGCCCATAATCTGGACCAGCTGGACTACTATTTCTGCCGGCAATATGGCTGATGGATCCAGTGTGGCTGAGGGGTCCCAGATAGCGGGCAAATCAACAGGTATACTAAGAGCTGAGGAGGGGGGCCGTCAAGGAAAGCTAACAAGGAATCAGGGTTTGACAAAAAAGGCACAAGAAAGTAGCAAGCAAGGAAAGAGAAACTAAACCCAGAGAAGTTAGTTATCCTGTTCCAGTGGGTGTGAGTGGTTTGTTCTGTTGGCTGAACACACACTCGCTCACCGAGCGCTAAGCAAGGCGCTGCCATTGTTTCCCTATTTGCATTTCAAAACCTCTAGTCTTGCAGCCAACACCCCGTGGCTTATAAACTGTGTGTGTGTTGTGTGTTTCTGAGTGATGTAGCGCTCAATAGATCAAGCTGAACATGCAGATAAATAACCATTTAGTGTCTGAAATAGTCTTGAACATTGAATGCATTACACAAAAAGTATTCGTTCACAGACATTCACTGGCACAACCAACTCAAACAGCTGTCATGTTAAAGGATACACTCTGCCATGTTGTGTACATTCAAAGCCTTGAGGTCAGATGTGGGGAAGCGCTTCTTGAACTCTTTCCGAAGGTCAAAGAAAGAGTTGAAACAGTCTGGGACAAGGATGTTCTGTAGAGAAATAAAAAGAACGCACGTGAACACAGGGCTGCGAGGCAGCTGCCGTTTTATTGCCATCATATTGGTGTTTGCACAAGCCAGTAGAATAATCTCTGTGCAAGCCTTCACACAGGTTCCAAGACATCTTCATGCGCACGGGCGTCAGTCATTAGACAGGTCCTATAGACCAGGAGCACACAAGTGCTGACACAACACATCCCTTTGTGGCTGTGTGAGAGCACTGACGGTTCCTGTGGCACTGAGTGATCTGTCCTCCCATGCTGCAAGGCGTTCACCCATCCAGCTCGCTCACTCACTCACCTTGCTGGCAGCCTCGGGGTGAATCACTTGGCGGATGTGAAGGGGCCCGTCTGTACACAAACACACCGACGTGCCTGCGCCCGCGCTGTTCACCTCGTTCGTCAGTTGTAAACAAAACTGCAAAAAGAATAAACGCCAAACGTTAAAGGAAAGAAGAAGAAAACAAGAAAACCCCAGGCAGTGATAGTAACTATGTAATAAAAAAAAAATCATGTTTTTTTTTACGACAGTGAGGTTATTACCAAGTTCAATGCGGTCTCAAGATTTGTGGCCGTGAACACATTATCTGCTCTGGATTTATTCTCCTTTTCTGCGCTCTCCTCCACCTCATCCTCCTCCTCCTCCTCCTTTTCCTCAGCCAAGTCTGAAAGGTCCGGCTTAATGAGCAGCTCATTCACCTTGCTCAACTGGTTAAGAGGGGGAGAAAGAAAAAAACACGTCAGTCTTGAAACAGAAGCCTCCTTACAGACTCACATGCTGTAGGCTGCTACAAAAGCATTAAATGTCTGCAATATAGAACTCTATTACATTTGACATACTATACTATCATAATATGAGACCTTACATTGGAGATGTCATTAGAAGATTATTTCTGTCCTCCAAACATACCAAAACAAATTCAGACCCTATTTGAGACCTTAAATGTCCGCTCACCAAAGTCACAGAATTATTATAAATGCACTTTGTTTGTATTCGAGTCCATTTCCATTACAAGTTTTTACCTGTCCTCTCCTGTATTTACCACTGCAACTCCCAATGAGGAATAACGATAACTAAAGGTAATAAGACGTCTGGTACCACGTTTTACCTTTTTGTTCTTTACGTCCACGAGCTGCCAAACCAACTGCTCGAGCTCCTTCTCGTCAGATCCAAGCAGCGCTCCGCTCGCACCAGATGTGGCGGTGAAAAACACCACCAGGTAGTCTACCTGTGCCGTCATCTGGACACACAGCCCCCCGAAAAACGAATAATCTAATTCCGCACAAAAGTAGGCCGAAGGACAATTATCGGAGATACGCCGGAGAGGAGACACACGCGGGAGTAAAATCACTTATAATTTGACACCTGAGCGCAACGGTGAGGTGCGTAAATCCAAGTTTCGCCGCGTGTCGAATTGTACGTGAAGCCTGCCGCAGTCACCATAGCGCAGTAATGGCTGAACGTTCTCGGTTTCTGTGAAGCATCTACCTGTGTGTCCACGTGACTCTGTACCTGCCCCCTCCCTCCTTCAGGTGGTTTGTTGATTAGGACGTGGCATACCGTGGAGGATATCTGTACATTCTTATGCATAATACTTTTTTAAGGGTAACAAAAGCAATTGTACATTTCGTATGAAGGTGTATTTGCAATAGAGGACACCCATAAATTTGTATTTATAATAATTTTTAAAAAATGAATATGAATAAAAAAAAATATTGTATGATTAGTACCAAATGAAAGAATATCCTACAATTTATGGAGGCTGGAGTGTATCGAGTTGTAATTTTACGATGTTTTCATTCTCACATTTCAAAAACTCATTGTGAGCTATCAAGTGAGCAACGATGCAAATTTCGTGTCACCCTCGTTGCGTGAGAAACATGAAAAGTCATCATAGGTACAATAATACAGTAAAACAAATGGTTTTATAAGTGAACTTGTAGACTATTATTTTCCTTTACTCTAACAACAACAAAAACAATAAAGTCACCAAAATGCATATTACTAAAATACATTAATAGTATTATAAAGTCATATGATTTAGACGCATTTGTTGCTTTTTGTTTTGTCTTTGGAGTATGCCAATAATCTAACATAAACATATCGACGAATGTGACGATTTGGGATCATTCTCCTGTTGATTTTACTCCGGAAGTACTAACGGCACCGGAAGTGAACCCCTGGCCCGACAGAGAGGGAGCAAGCGATGGCGGGGGACACTTTAACGGAGCTTCTTTTTATAGATACGTTTAAACACCAGAGTGCAGAGGTAATATATCCCAAGTATTACTACCCACGCCTACCGTAACTTCAGAACTTCCCTCATTCAATACCCACATCACCTATACTGAAGCATGTTTAGGATTGATGCTAAACTTCCAAGCTAACGATGTCAACATAGCTAACGTTAACATTCGCAATTGTATCGCGCTTTTTGCGGTAACATTGTGATTCAACAGTTTTGTTGCACCAAACACTTGACTTAATGCACCCACTGTTGTACCAAGTGTGTTAAAAGTTAGGAAAATATCATTGCATTTACAGAACGCTAGAACGCCCCGACGCTGTTTGTTGCACACTTTGCGCATTTGGTTTCCTTTGCGAGTTTAGAGGCAAATGCTACGTTAACCGTAAAGTCTCATCACGGTCATCTTCACCGGGGCAAAAGAGACCCTTCAATTGTGTAGTTCTGGTTTGTGTGGTTAGTCAAGATATTTATCCCAATTGATTATATGAATTATTGTGTTGAATTTGCTTCAGTTAACCAACGTCGATGTGGTGCGGTTTCCTTGCGGGGTGCTGATCACAGAAGTGCGGGTCATTCCTCCAGGGATTAAAGCGCACAGCAACTTACCTGACAGCAGAGCGTTTGGGTAAGAGCAACATTGCCATCTTCAAAGTAGATACTGTAAATTGACAGTTTATGAGGTCCACCTAGAGCAATCAAATGCAGTTTAATCAGGCAGCCTTGCAGTAAATCGTTCCTTTCACTAAGTCAAAATGCCCATTAATCGTATTTGGTATTTATTATAATGTGGCAGATTCACAATAAATACAGTTTGTCTGTGTTATCACACATTTCAGCGTTTCCACATATAGACCGCTGAACAGAACATTGTTTATACAAAGTGTGCCATAAAGATAATTGTTCTGGGAAGAGGAGGGAATTGGTATGGTAAAGCTCTTAAGTATTCATACAGTTGGGTCTCTCAACCCTTGTTCCAAGCAATCCGTAACCTCATTTCCCAATGGAGTAAGCAATCGGGCAAGTTGGTTTGCTATGCAGTGTTTCCTCTACCATTATAACAGCCCCCGCCCCCTAAAAATGTCTGGAATTTTTAAAAGAAAAGTGTATTTGCAGGATTTGGGATATACAGTTGATGAAGTAAACTGATTAAAAAAATCTGTTGTGAAGCTGATTGTGCCTGTTTTTCCTAATTCAGCCTATTAAATAGAAATACAAATCCATATTGTCTCATATTACACTTGCTTGTTGTGCTACTTATTGGGTGTACCTCTACAATCTAATACAGACAAATACAATTATTACAGTTATTCCAAAAAGGCTACTTTCATAGAGGTGCTGTCAACACCTACTCAACATTATAAATAAAGGTTAAATAGATCTTTTGCATTTACATTGCAACTGACAATATCCTCACAATGGTTGCTGACCTTAATGTTTATGTGTCGCTAAATATTCAATAGAATTGGCTTGATAGAGCAGCCGTGTCAATATTGTATGTTTCTGTGATTACAGAGAGACATCACCTCATGCCTTCCAGTTGGAGCTGTTCTTTAATAATGCCACAAAACCCAACAATCCGACGTTTCACAGGCTTGGCAGGTCAGAATGAATTTCACTCCCAATGTTCCTTCTTCGAAACTCTATCTCTGTGCTTCCCTATCAAGTCCTAAAATTGCTTCAGATGCAGTTGTCTGCCTCACCTGTAGAACCAGTCATGGTAGCATCTGAGCCCTGTTCTCAAACCAGTGTGGTGGGTGCATGTGTGCACCTGCACCAACCCACATTCAAGTCTCTTTGTTCTGATGCTGGCTAACTGGTCTCTCCAGTAACTCAGCCTCACCCAAAAAGGAGCTGAAAGCGACACACAAAACGTTTATGTCCTGATCTGATACGTGACTAGGTGAATGAGTGTGTCCAACACTTTTTATTATAACACCTTCGTAATAACAGAGGCATGCACAGTAGCACCAGAGCGTCCAAATGTATTGAAAGGGTGCCTATTGTGTAAGAGTGGTTGAAAGGTGTAAATACGGCACACCCAAGTTATTATCTCTGCTGGGAGAGTTAGGAGTTTTTTTTCTTTCAAACAAGTCTTGTAGCTATTTTCAGTGTCTTTTACAAATGATGATCTAGATAATTCGATAATGCAGTTTTATTTTTAAGAAGGATTTTTCATGCCAGTTATGTTCTTTGATGACCACATGATAAGTAATTTTGTATGTCAAATACAAAAACATCAATCAAATCGACTCTCAAAACTTGTCGGATTGACGCTTAATCTTATTGAGCTCTCATGTTCCCAAAACTAACATCTCCACGATGATAAGCATATGCTCATAAGTTCAAGAATTGCCCTTGGTAAATATTTGCACTGATGTTTTCATTTTCCCTGTGTTGCTTTCTGCCTTTAGTCTGGAATACGATGAGAACAAGTCCATCGTGTTCAGGCCCAGTGGAAAGGTAAACGGTTATGCAGAAAGAAGATCATTTGTATTTTTTCTTTATGATTTGTGAATGACGAAATTGCCTTTTTTTTGGGATGCGTGCAGGTGAACACAGACGGCCTTGTGCTGCGCGGCTGGTACACCAGTCTGACTATAGCGGTGTACGGGACCGCCGAGCGCTCACATGGGCATGACCAATTATCCCCTCCTCCTCCTCCACCTCCACCCCCACAACAGCCAAGCGGGGCCAAGCGACTCATTAAACAAGGTGCTCAGCCTGAAGCACAAATACCTGGCGCTCTCGCCTTCTAACGCACTTCCTCAAACTGAAACATCCAATACACTCTTATTTCCCTGGATTTGCTTGTTATAATGCAAATCTGATGTTCGTTTATTTGTTTTTTAGAATGGGAAAAAGATGACCAGTACAACGGTAGCCCACCTAGACCAGCACCCAGAGGGCCTCGTACTCCACCCGGGCCTCCGCCCCCAGATGATGATGATGAAGAGCAAGTTCAAGTGACGGGTCAGAACTGCACACATCTATCACATTATATCAATCGTTGTTAAATCCCCGATTCATCCATAATAACAGAGACTGACTTAGTTTCTCAATCTGTGAGGTCCATGCTCATCATGAGTCTCAATTCAAGTGAAAAGTTAAAGAAACAATTAGCCTACAATTGCCTTGCTAGTGTAATTATAAAATTCACCCTTTTCACCATAGTCATCATTTATTCTGCTGTAACAGAATAAATTATGATGAAGTACCTTTGTTTTGGATGTTTACCCAATTCGCTTCAATCTATGTCCTTAAATGAATAAATTTATATACCAATGTACCAATAAATGTTCCTAATCAGCGGGTTGCCCCAAAGTTTAGAAAAGGCAAAGCATAGCTGTATCTTGCTTATGCCAAGTTATTTTTAGATTGTCCATTATGGTACGATGGCTTTTAGAGATTTTGAAAATGCCTGGATAAGTGTCCTCGTCCAAGTAAAGTGCACATAATATTCACTGTAGGGTATGGCCAAAAATCCATATCATGGTATTAAAGATTCTGACAGTATCACAGTATATGACGGTATTGGTTTTTACACATGAATTCATTGACCCCATCTACCCGATCAGCTGTTCACCGCTCACTGGCCAACTTCCTTGTAACTTGCCGGCGAGTTTGCTTGTTAGCGTGTTAGCTTGTTGTGGCTGCTAGTGTTGCCATGGTGAGGTGTAAAAGTATGTTCTGCCGCCTGCCAAAAAGCAACGTCAGTTGTTACGTCGTAACACCGTTATGAACGGTGCGGGAAATCTTATACCGTTTGAACCGGTATACCGTGCAGCCCTAATCACTGTGTTGCGTCACATTTCCTAATCATGTCTCTGCATGCCGATTACCTCAATAAACCAAAATCAATGAAGAGTAATGACTAACTGCCTCGTGAGAAAACGTATTTACACAACTGTCCTGCTCCCATAATGGCTGGCATTCGTGAAAAGTATGAGCATTGTGTTAAAACATGCAAAAACACAGCCGTAAACCATAAGCGGTTTTGCATAAGTTGGCCTTTACTTATCTAAATAATGTATATTTTGCATGTTAGCATGTTCCCTGTGATAATGTAACTTGAACTGTCCCTCCGTTCTCCCTTCCGATAACATTTACAGTTGGTGTTGTCAAAGATGAGCCAAGTGAGGGGCGTGACGACTACCTGGAGGCCGTGTCCCCTGAGAGGTCTCTGCCTGCTGACGAAACCTACTCCGATGCTGAACCAGAGGAAGAAGGGGAAGAGGAGGAGGAAGAGGAGGAGCCAGAGGAGGAGGAAGATGCCCGGACCGAGGGAAGCGCCCTGGAAGAGGAAGAAGAAGTGGAGGAAGATGAGGGTGAGGACGAGGAAGAGGAGATGGAGGAAGGTAGGGGAGTTATTTTGTGAGAGTAGGATGGTCTGCAATCCCAAATGGATGCCTGGTCCTGAACCCCTTGTTACTACAAACTCCTCAGTCGTCCCTCAGGGGCCGCAGGAGCAGGGTCCATTTGGGACTGAGTGACATTTGGAGAGAGACAGAGAGAGAGCGAGAGAGAGAGAGACGGAATGTGTGCACGCTCTGGCATGCCGCCTCCATCTACAACCGCTCGGTGCTTCGAACTCTCAGTGAGCCCCCCCCTCCCTCCCAGGGCTTCTGAAGGCTTGTGATCCACATTACTGAGCTGTCGTGTGGAGGTCTTGGTCACACATCCTCACAGCCATGGACGATGCTTGTGCTGTAGTGACATCCCGCATGTCAAACCGACCCGGCATGTAGGAGTGGTGTAGGGTTGTGTGAATGAGCAAGGGAATATTTAGCAGTCGCTGGCCTCCTCATTTTCATTCATTTTTACTGAAGAATCTTCAGTATCTTGTCCACTGTTTCACTGTTGTTAAATTGATCCACACTTTCGTCTCTGCCGGCCTTCTAGGTGATGACGGCTATGAGCAAATTTCCAGCGACGAGGATGATCTGGATAACGGCAGTTTCAAGTTGCCCACCTTTGACATGGACTACACTCCAGAGGACCTGGCATCTGTCCCACCTGTCCAGTATGACCCGTATGAGAGAGAACTCAGACCCCTGCTTTACTTCATCCCTCCATTCAAGACCCGCTTTGATACCCAGTTTGAGAAGGCCAGTGTGGAGGAACCGAGGGACCCCGGTGGAACAGAAGCTCCCGCAGGTGGAGAGGAGGCTGAGGCCGTTGCACAGCTCAAAGAACTACTGGCGAGTATTGGAGACGACAGAGATGCCCGCTGGGTTACCGCTCTAGAGCAGGCCCCCGCACTACTAGTCAAAGGGTCTGCTTATTTAATCAAACAAGGAGAGGGCGAGATGGAGGAGGCCGTCAGAGTTTTGGTCAAATGGTCGCTCCAAGCTCTGAGCATGGAGATCGCTCTCACCCAACCCATCGCCCTAAATCTCAGACAGTTGAAAGCCGGTGCAAAGCTAGCATCACACCTCGCAGAGTGTCCACAGGGCCTCTCGGTGCTGCTGCGCGAAGGGGCCCTAGGTGTGTTGCTGGAGTTGGTCCAAGCTGACCACGTCTCCTCCACGCTGAAGCTGAATATCCTGAGGGCCCTTGGGGCTCTGACCAGCACTCCCGCTGGCGCAGAGGCTTTCCTACACACAGGAGAGTCAGAGAAGAGTGGCTATCAGGTACGCATCACAAAGTATTCAAACCCGTACATTTTCTCTCATGTCTACCAGGTGAGAGCCTAACATGTGACATGCTATATGTCTTTTGTAGCGTTTAGTCCAGCTGTTCCTGCGTGAAGAGACCGTGAGGGTCATTACAGCTGGCAACACTATATTGCAGAAAAGCCACATGTATGAGATACTGGTGGACCTGCAACGTGCAGCAGAAGCATGGAGTGAACCCCAGCCGGTACACACACACACACACACACACACACACATACACATCACTAACTGCAAGATTAAGTCCACTTCTCATGATTACCATATCTGCCTATCGTTGTCAGGAGGAGATGGAGGATGGTGACATCCCCATGGAGGAGGAACCATCGTTGAGCTCCTCTCCTGTGAGCGAGGCAGAGCTTGACAGGCTGGCTGGGGTTTTGGATGAGCTTCATCACCTCCTAGAGACGGCCCCTTACTGCATGGTGCAGCCCCCTGGGAAAGCCTTTCCTACTACTGCCAGAATAACAGGACCACAGGAGAGAGACGATCCGTACCCAACACTGTATAGGTAGACTTGAGACACACATGACCCAGGACTTCATTCAGTATGTGACGTTGAATGCATTTTTGATTTTTAATTAATGTTCTCCTTTCTCAGGTACATGCATGCATGCCATTTCCTGGAGAGCATGGCAGCGGTGTTGTCGGCGGCTGCAGCGGCAGGTCACTTAGGGGTCACCCAAGCCGTTCGAGAACTCCTGCGCTTCCTGTCGCTCACCCAGTCAGGTCTGCTCTTCCTCCTCGCCCAGCCCACTCCCACCAACCTCCTGCTGCGCCTGCTGGCGTCCATGGCCGAGGCGGAGAGCGAGGAGACCACCTTTACAGGGGGAGAGGGAAGCGTGTCGGGGCCGGGGTTCGGCGAAGAGGGCTTTGGCGTGTGGCTAATGCAGGCGCTGCATGCTCTGCAGAGTGTGTCGGAGCTCATGAGCCACGTGGCTGCAGGTGGAGAAGGAGGAGCGGGGCTAGAGGAAGGTGACAACGCAGAGGTGCTGGGAATGCTCCACGCGCTCTACCTGATGACCTTCACACAGACAGGCCGCAGCGCTGTAGCACACGTCCTCAGCCTGGACAACAACCTGTCGTGTCTGGTCACTCTGCTGCAGCACCACAGCAAGGACGGACATGGGTACGGCTGTATTCTTCTCTGTGTCTTTTCCTGTAGGACGTCAAGCCCCTGTGTATTGATTCAGAACTGCTATTTTTTTGTGTCTTCTTTTCTTTAAGTGAGGCCAAAGCTCGCAAAGCAGTGACATATAATTATGCCTGTATGCTGGTGTTACTGGTGGTGCAGAGCTCTAATGAATTGCGGATGATGGAACACTATGCAGCCCCTCTGCTCGCCATAGCCAGGGCTGACGACACCAATGCCAAGTTACAGGGTAGATATTATAATGGTTGCATGACACTGTCATGACATATTTGCAACTTTTTGTGTATTTTTCTTTTTTTTTATGTGAATGTTTTGTTCCTTCAGAGCTTAGCAAATGGCTTGAGCCCCTGGAAAAACTTCGCTTTGAGATTGGCAGCATTCCTACACTCATAGACTACATCAAACAGGTACAGGTCTCTACCTCCATTTACAAACTGCTGAAGTAGGGTAACATTTTATTCATGTCCCCGCGACAAACCCTGAGAGTGATTCAGTGAGTGATCCGTCTCTTCAGTTGGCAGTGTTTTGTCAACAACATTTTATTCAGGTAGTCCATTGTTTTAATCAAGGATTCAAGGTCTCTGGATCTACAGGATCGCTCAGTGTATCGAGCTTCACAGACAAGTCTGAAACATGTGCCTGCCGTGTATCCTGGTTTCGTCCAGGCTTTATGGAAATTGCAGAGCTGTATGCTGTTTTGAACGTATGTCTCCTCTTTGCTTCAGAATATGGAAAATGTGTTGACTGCTGAGGGAACTGGACTAGTGACTTCTCTCAGGGTCCTTTGTCTCATCGCCTGCCCCCCACCTGCTGTAGAAGGTAAATACGACAATTATTATTTCTGTAATAACCTGTTATAATGGTTTATATATACTACATTTATATATAATTTATATATATATATATATATATATATATTAAATATGCTCTATATCGTTTTTGTTTTGCACTGCTCTATATTTTTTTCTCTAAGCAAACAGAAATATTTCTCACCAAAATAAACTGTAGCGTCCTTGAGGTTTAACAAAACCAAAAAGGTTTAACAAAACCTCAATGTCCCGTCATTTCTTTTCAAAAAGATGAAAAATATTTTAAATCCTTTTTGCATCAATTTTGACCCTGCTGGCAGTCGTTCTCTTTGCCTTTGCCGGCCCATTACTGTGTTTCTTGCCACATTATTACCTCCCATAGAATAGTGGCTTAGTGGGGAATGTGCACAAGTAGCTAATATTGGTTAAAAACTCTACAATGAATCTTAAAGATGTAAAAAATGGTAATTGTGTTCATTGATTTTGACCGCCACAGTTGCCTCTTTCTCACGTTTGCCTCCTTTTATCAGGTCAGCAGAGGGATCTTAAGTGGAGTCTTGCAGGGGTCCAGCTGTTTTCCGGCGAGGGCCTGGATATGTGTGTACGTGTCCTACAGAAGCTATGCAGCCTGTTGCTGCAGCCGTGGCGTGTGCACGGACACATGGGCCCCACGCCGCAGCGCTGCATGATCCTCAGCATTTGCATCAGCACACTGCGGCTGCTGCGCACCATGCTGACGGAGCTGCTGCGCGGAGGAGCTTTTCAATTCCGGGACACCCGTGTGGCCAGCGTCTTGGTGACGCTCCACATGATCGTCTGCTCCATCCCCGCGTCGGGACGCCTGGAGGGAGAGGAGACGAGAGTGCAGGCACTCATTGTTGATGTGCTCCTCACCTTCACGCAAGGTGTTAATGAAGAGGTGTGTGAATGAGTTAAAACACAGGCGTGTTTTGTTCAAAAAATTGTACAACAATTCTCATTATTCTTAATCAATTTTGTGGGTTTTTCTGTAGGTGACTCATACAGAGGAGACTCTGGCCAGTAACACGTGGTCTCTGATGCTAAAGGAGATTTTGGGCTCACTCCTAAAAGCTCCTGAAGGTGTGTTCTCTGGTTTGACGCTGCTGTCGGAGCTCCTGCCTCTTCCACTGCCCATGCAGAGCACTCAGGTAACTCCTTTGGTCCTAATGGTTACCCATCTGTCCTCTACTTAACCATTTGATGATTGGAAATGATAAACACGGGCTATCCTGTGGCTCCGCAGGTGATATCCGTCCAAGATGTGGCCGTAGCATTAAACACGAGGAAGCTGTGGAGCATGCACATACGGGCGCAGTGGAAAGTGCTCTCCGAGGCGCTGAGATGTGTGTGTGCCACCAGCTGCCCTCCTCTCCTGGCCATGCTGAGGAGAATGTGCGTTCAGCTGGCGGATCTGTCTTCGCCCACCGCACTACTCATCGAGAAGACCGTGCTGGAGCTGCTGCTGGAGGAGCTGCAGCCGTGAGTTGGAAACCACAAACAAACACACACACACCCTCAGTTGCTTGGGTTTATGCCCTGAATTTGTACTTATTAAGTGGGTGCAATGTGCTAACATTGCAGGCCGGAGGGGAAAGGTGTGTGCTGGGGCCAGGTACTGCGTCTGCTCTCTTTGATGGACGCTCTGGTGTCACAGAAAGCTTGTAAGAGCGCCGCACTGCACCTTCTGTCCGGCTCCGTGTCTGGAGACGAACAGGTGGCCGATCTGTTCCCCTTGCTGCTGTCTCTGCTGATTCCTCCAGCTGACCACTCCTTACCGCAGCAGCAATGCAGCGAACTAGTGGGCACAATTCTACAGTCACTGTGTGACCAGGTAAGCAGAATATGAAGGGCCACTGCCTTCTGAACGAGTCCCGACAGTACAAAAGGACAACGTCTAACAAATGGGAATCTGTCTCCTTCACCAGGACATTTCTCTGGTGGTTTCTCCACCTGGGGAAAGCTGCGTGACCGAGGCAGAGCAGCTTGCTAATTCCCTTCCAGTCCGTGAGATGATGCCATTGGTGTGCAACGCCTTGTTGGAGGTTTTAGGGACTTCAGAGTGCAGTGTTCCACTTCTTCTCACCTGTATCAGGACTTTGACGTTCCTCACTGAGCACGACTATGGGCTCTACCACCTCAAAGTGTAAATGCTAACTTCTTCTTGTTTCTTGGCATTATTACCTTTTCCCTTTCTACCAGGCATAGCATCCCATTCATAGACAAACAAGACTTAAAATAAGTCACATAATCTTTGTTTCAGAGCTCTGAAGAAGTATGGTACTGGTTTAAGCTCTCTGTTGAAGAGATTGGTGTTGGCCTTCAACAAAGACTCGGTAGATCTGCTGTCAGCTCTTCTTGACTTCCTGAGACAGATCCTCAACACAGAAACGATGGTCTGTATTTGGTTTTACTTGCTGGTTTCATATTGGAATCAATTTGTTCCGAATGTTTGTACATGCTGTCAAACTGTAGAACATATGAAATGTTTGTCGGAAGCATTTGGAATTTGACGTTTGTGACAGCTGATATTTTTTTGTAAAAGTTTTAATGCTTAAAGTTATAATACAAAGTGCTTTAAGTCTGAATTTATGGGCAAGTGGGAGGTGTGACTAAATTACTAATTGAGCATCTGGCTGTGTTGTAATCCAGTGTGTAGATGAAGTCCAGGGCTCCGGCGAGGAGTCTGTTTTTGCTCCTCCACGGTTGCTAACAGGCTCTGAGATGAAAGCTCTACTGCAGTGGGAGGAGTCCGAAACCCATCCACTTCCTACTTTAGAGAAACAGATTACGGTAGATTTCATACGCTTGTGAATAGGTTTTGTGTTAAGTCTGTGTCGATGGTGCATCGGCACCAAACTAAGTCTGTTACTCTGTCTGTAGAAACTATGTAAGGACGATGATTCACTGGAGACGATGCTGGAGACCGTGATCGTTCTGAGGCAGACGCTGGAGACGGCCACTGACGCGCCTGCTGCAGTCGACACTGAGCCCACTCTGCCGGCTCCCGAGGCGCTCGGGGCCCAGTTTAATCACAGGTACAAGCATCACTAAAGTACACGACGGGCTCCAATATTGGTTTAATCCATCGGCTTTTTCTACCCATGTGAAAATTAATTTGTCGATCCCATGAAGGACCTCACCGTCCCACCCAGGGAATATGCGCCACATCTCTCTCTGAAACTACAAGCAAACTCATTACAGATGTTGTTCTAAGATGTGCCGTGTGCATCGATTTGGTCAAAAGTGGGAAGAAGCAACCGGCTGTGATGATGGATATATCCTTCTTCTGTGCATTGTTATCTGTAGGACGGTATTCATTCTGTCAGAAGCTCTGGATGAGCAGCTGAAGACTCTGTGGTTCTCCCCCTTCCAAACTGATGACATCGAAGTGGACCTTGATATGGTAAGTGTGTTTGTGTACATGCACTTTCAAGAAACTGTAAAGACACTGACCATGAATTAGTTTATGTTAAGTGTTTCTCTCAACTTCACTTCTATGTAATGAAAGCTTGATGAATCCTGGCTGTGATTTAAATGTGTTGTACTGTTGTTAAGCCCTGCGTCTGTCTGCAATGGGATGAACGGTATGTCTGATTTGCCACTTTGTGCTTCAGGTGAAGGTGGATCTGGTGGGTCTGGCTCAGGAGTGTTGTCCAGAACTGGACCTGAAGGCAGAGCTTGAGCGCTCCTTCATGTCTGAGCCCTCATCTCCTGGCGACAATAAGGCTCCAAAAGGCTTCCGACTGGGCAAACACAAGCATGAGACATTCATTACAAGGTATAGTTCCAACGCTTAATTGCATTCAACTCTTCCACGTTTGTTCTGCATTCTTTGCGGAGAACAAACATCTTGATTCTTGTTTCAATCAACCGACTGTCAACGTCGTCTCGTGCTCGTCTCTGCAGCGGGAAATCAGACTACATTGAGCCTGCTAAAAGAGCCCACATCATGGCCGCTCCTCGCGGCCGCGGAGGTCGCGGAGGGTTTGGACAGAATCTCTGTCGACCACATGACATTTTCCGCCAGCGCAAACAGAACACCTCCCGACCTCCCAGCATGCACGTGGATGACTTTGTGGCGGCAGAGTTTAAAGACATCACAACCCCTCTTGGACTTTTGCCACCTAAACGGCCACCCAAGAGTTCTCCCAAACCCCCCACCAGAGGGCTGTTCACTGGCAACCGCGGCAGAGGCACCTTCCACAACCAGACTCGCTTCTTCACTCCCCCACAGCCTAAAGGTGTAATGCTGTCAGGTACGTACTCGCACACACGTCTGTGCTCATGATCCTCCAAGTATTGTTCTTAATATCTATTCTAATGTGTTGCCTGTATAATAATTGCCCAGACTCCTAACAATAGTATTCAGTAGTATACTAATGTTGGTGTATTTCTTACTGTTTTTTGTACCCGACCATTAAAATTCCTGTCGCTGAAAAGCTGTTAAGAAAATCTTACGTCAAGGTCCCCCTTAACTCCTATTGTTCATCAGTAGATGGAGTTTGCTTTCACCTGTTTAGTTTATTTTCCATAATTCAAATACAGCAGAAAACATATATGATGTTATCAGGAATAACCTGACATGGACTTATTTCCATCTTGGTCCCCAATTTTCCATCTGTCCACCCTCACCACTCCAACACATGAATAGCCACTGAATGTGCAAGCAGGAGACACAGGATATCACATACTAACAATGCAGCATCCACCCTTGGGTCATGTAATGACAACTGAGCATACTCAGCATGAGATTTGATGAAACCTAAAAAAAAAGCTAGTTAGACAACAAAAAGTATCTATAATACTGCTAAATAAATAGTGTGTAGTAGTAGTTTTGAATTAGGGCATACTGCAGTGCAGTTACTTACCGGCCAGCAGAGGGAACTAAACCCTGTATTTCGGTGCTGCAGGTAACTACACTCGCAGAGACGGAGGCCGTGGTTCATCATGGAGCGGCCAAGTTCCAGGTGTCACTCACAGAGGAACCTACAGTGAACCACGCGGAGGCCAGAGCAACTTCACACGTGGACCGCTGCCCTCCAGACAACCCCCAGCAAGTATGAAGCTCACACCAGGACATTCTAGTAGATTCAACACTATGGATTTCTAAACACTGATCTCTAAATGCTCTCTTTATGTGTGTCAGGTGCATATCGGCTGGCTCCTCGGGACAGAGCCCCAAGGGGAAGAGGAGGCGCCGGCCTGTCCTGGCTTAGCGGGGGAGGAGGCGGCGGCGGTGGCGGTAACGCCGGTGGCGGTGGAGGTGGAGGAGGAGGTGGTGGTGGTGGTGGGGGAGGAGGAGGAGGAGGTGGAGGAGGCGGGGGGAGAGGATCTCAGGGGAGTAAATTCAGTGGTGGCGGAGGGAATGGAGGTGGGAGGGGAAGACATGTTCGCTCCTTCACCAGGTAAATTCACCTTTGAAATGACTGCAGCCCCTCACTGCAACATATGGACCAATAAGGATATTAAATATACCCTCGCCATGGAAACGTTGTGGATGATGGCGTAAGGACTCTGAGTTGATGTTTTATGTTTTGTTATCATGAGTTGTATTTTGGAAAATAAAGATCATAGTAACAGCGCGTGCGTTTGATTTGAAGAAAACCGATTAAATAAAGGACTGACCACAACCACAATGACCCATTAAACAAGCTTTCCTCAGGGGCCTTCAAGTGACACTTTAACAAATGTTCCACTGAACATCTTGAGAAAGATCAAATTACACATCTGAAGGGTGTGCATGACATTTTTAGTTTGAAAATACTAGCGTTCAGCCTGACAGGCATTTAGAACCATATTTGGAAATAGTTCCTTGTGTTTAAGGACTAAAAGCAGCAATAAAGAAATTACATTTGATAGAAAGGAGCGTAATGTACAAAAGTTGACACAAAAATGCATTCCTTTGACAACTGGAACTCTTGAAGAATATTACTTTTTTTTATTTTTTTAATATTTTTTATTAAAACTTCAGGGATACAAAATCCGAGAGACCCTAAATAATGATCTATTGGTGCAAATCAAGACATTTCAAACCAAACCTGGTTATTTCCACAGCGGACTTTTTCAAAATGAAATAATAAATTTGCACACTGATCAGATAAAAGAAAACTCAATTTTCATTTTTAAACTGCAAAATATTACAAAAAAAGGAAGATTCAACCTTTTCTAATGTGCCTAATCTTTCACTGATCTAGTCTACTCAGATGACTGTCACCTCCCGGCTCTTCCTCTTGATGCAGTCCAGAGTCAGGCTCCTGGTCCCACCCTTGCGTGTCCCCTCTCCCAGCTGAGGTGATGGAGGTGGACCAGACACATTAACGACTTGAGCTGAATGCAGTGACAGACTGGAGGCCTGTAAAGACGCCTCCCGCTGCTTGGGTCTGGTTGGCTCTGTGTGCTGGGCTCCCGGATGCTGCTCCCTGGATGCATCTTCAACTGGATGCTGGCTCCTGGTTGGCTGCATGTCTCTGAGGAGCTCCAACAGTTCCCTCTTCTCCAGCTCCGCCTCTGCCAGCTCCTGTCTTCTCAGGCGCTCCGCTCCCAGCAAGGCTCGCATGTCACACATCACGCAGGACAGCTGGACCTGCACAGACAGGAAGCATGGTTCACAGAAGACTTTTCTGCTACTGACAAAAGGTCCTAAAAGTAGTTTGTACAGTATTTTTTATTTGTCCCAACACAAAATGAGTTTATCTTGTGTTTTGTATGCAAATTAAATTAAATGTACATAACCTCTAATAACATTATATTACTACACTCACCACTAAGTGTGCCATTGCCTTAAACCTTTCCTTCAGCCCTTTTGTTGTCACCTTAAAAGTAGAGCAGTTAAATTAATGAGAAGGACTGACAGGTCACCTTAAGCTCCTCCACGTCATTCTTCAGCTGCGACTCTTTCTGCACCATGTGTCTCCTCTGAGAGTCCAACCGAGACTCCATCTCCCGCCTGACCTCCTCCACCTTGCACAGCATCTCTGCCCTGCCGTGAATATTCAGTGAGACAAAAGTGCAATAAAAAAATGAATGTGAACTAGAGCACTTATCCATTTGAATCATGATTTAAGAGAGTGTTGCCATTTCCACACACACACCTGAGCATCTCCACTTCTGTGCGCAGCTCTGCTACGCAGTTATGCTGTGATTGGTCAATGGAGAGGAGGGTGTGGCCACAGCCGTATGGACACTCCCTGCTGCGGAAGTTACATTCGGACAGGTGAGCCTCCAAACCCCGCCTCTCCACCTGCAAAGAACAGCCTAACAGAACACAGAGAAGGACGAGCCTCACATGAAGCAACTGTGTGCTCAATTTAAATAGCAATGTAAATGTAAAGAAACAATTTGTAAAAGTACATTTGGATTGAAAACAAATGCAGTCACTTGATGGTCCAATTACTAATACAAGTAACTTAGCTTAGATGTATCAGCCACAGTCACACATCCAAACAACAAATCTCCATTTCAGATTTCATTTCATTTCTTTTAATAGTGTCCTCATAAGAAAGATTACAAGATTAAAACGTCTGACTTCATTGCACATTTAACGAAATATACTCTAGATTTTCTGACACCATACTGGTTGACTTTTCTGTAATTAAATTTCGAGGAAGAAATCACAAGGAAAACATGTGACTTATAAAGAGAAACGTTAACTTTATTTTTCCTGCCCCTGAACATTTAGACCATCCCGCCTGTTATTCTCCTTACTGCAATCTCTCGTTCGAACACACTCATTAACTGGAGCACAGCAGACAGATCAGTAAATCTTGTGTAAAACTGTTGCTGCTGACGTGCATGAAGTACTTAACACCGCAAAAAGCCACACTGCATGCACTCACCCTGTAACTATACCTACCACAATGGTAACATGTGTACTCTCCACCTGCCAATGACAGGTGACAGACACATTGTGAGCACAAGAGCACATGCTTGTTGATAAATACACACTTTTAAAAGGCTCATTAAAGAGTGATGGAAAGTTGACCCTGAATACACTCCATGTGAGGTCTGCGATAGCTAAACAAGTCCCACGGGTGCGTAAGTTTGGGTAGGTAGCCATGACAACAAAAGAGCCACCTGTTGCACTTACACACAGGTGTCAAGTTACCTTTATACTTCACACCTCCACAAAGATAATGATGTAAGAACCATGACATATGGCACATGCCATCAGCTCTGTTTCGTACCTGTGTTAGAGCAGGAGATGAAGGCAAACTCACACTCATCCTCATGGGTGTGCAGGCTCTCCAGGGAGCAGACCACCTCACAACCCTGCCCTACATTTACACAACGTATCTGCAGGCGGTTCAGGTCGTTACGCATGTACCTGTCACCAAATACAGCGTCAGAGAAATGAGAGTGGGCACAGAAAGCAGCGTGTGACCCTAATGGATAGTTGTGAACACTTACATAATAAACAGTTAGAATTTGGAGAGGTCATAAAAGACAGAGACAGACCGGTACAGAGGTTTTAGACTGCTCACGTCCAGTGGAAGTCTGTCCTCCGGACACGAGTGGTGATGGACCAGCCAGCTGCTGATGCAGGAGCTGCAGTAGGCATGTTCGCAGGGCGCCTGGAGGGGGCGCTCCAACACGTCTCGACACACACAGCACAGAAGACCTTCGTTCACATAGCCCACAAACCGCTCCAGATCATAGCCCATCCTACAACAAACACGAGGACACAGCAACAGTGTTGTCTCATTGGTTTTCTTCTTCTTTTTGGTATTATTGACTTCAACAATAACCCCCCTACCTGAGGAAATAACTTTGATCCACCTCTTTCTTCTTCTTCTTCTTCTTCTTCTTCTTCTTCTTCTTCTTCAATCAGCTTCACTTATTCCTCCACAGGTGACCTTTCTTCTTCATCCTCTCTCTTAACTTGCTACACCATCAAGGTGAGGGTCTCCTTTCCCTCGAAAGCCCTCCCCTATCCTTGGGAGTCCGTCTCCATGGAGATGTATGCCTGACAAACACTGTTCATGGCCCAGGCAGGCAGCTGTCAGACGAGAGATCAGATCAGAGAGACAGACAGAATTGCAGCCGAAGAGACACACAATGAAACAGATGCATTCTGCAGTAGTACGTTTTCCTCACCGCCTCACCCATAAAGCGAAAGATTGTGGTGCCTTCGGAGACTATTGCTGTCCTTCAACTCTTTCTGTCTCTGTTTAGTGACCAATCCCTATCCGAGTCTCGCTCTCTGGATGTGGGATTACCATGGATTACACTCTCTCTGTCTTCCTCCCTGATTGGATTACAGAATGTCAGATGACACAAACTGGCAGACCACAAAAATCAAAGAGCAATCTAAAACAACTGGACTGATCCCGGCCCTGTTCTATTCTATGAAATTCAATGAATTGTTACTGCAGTAAATAAATGAAAGAGCATGTGTGTGTGACTTTTACAAAATAAAAAAGTTGTGTATCAAAAGTTAGTGTTGTACCATAGTGTAGTACTGATAATATTCTATACTGTTTTGATTGCTGATTTATTTTTAAATAATTCATTTTTCAAATAAATATAGTGTTGAAACCATGCAACATTTCTCTCCAAAATTACATAAATTACATTAAAAACCCACACATATCTCATAATAAGCCAAATGAACGGGTAGTTAAGTGAGTTTACGCTTTAAATGTACTAGAGTTTTTGCCTGATTAATGGTTTAGCTAACTAACGAGGGGGGGGGGGGGCGGAATCTTACGGGGGAGGTTAACAATGAACTAGTTCGATGTACAATAAATGAAGCGCACCCCCTCGCTCTGAGCCAGCCCACTGCCTTGTGTCAACCAATCACGTTCCTCAAATCCTTCAGCGGGAGAACCCGAATAGACTCCAGAGTTAATGAAAAAATACACAAGACGAATTGTTTCAGGGGGGTTTTAGTGACGATGTTGTGACCATTAGTGTTCTCTTCAAACGTTTAACGTTAGTTCACATCGGTATGTATGACACGTTATCAAACAAGATGTTGCCGCCAAGTTTAAACCAAAGTGTCAGGAGTATTTTGACGCTAGTAAGTTAGCTTAACGCTAGCTAGCTTGCTAACATGAAACGCTTACACTAAAGGTTAACCTAATGTAACTAACGTTAACAGCTTCAAAGAGGGTGACAGTTACGTTAGAAAGCTGTCAATTAGAGGTTTTTGAACATTATTAATACATTAGACGATTAACTTATCATCGACTCTAGAGACACAATGTTCTATCTATCGTTTTACAGTTTTTTGAGTTCTCTTACATGATTTGCTGAATAGGTCCACCGTAAGCTAGCTTCATGAGTAGAATTGGTGTCTTCATTAAACGGTACCTTACAAATGCATCATTAATGTGGGTAGGGTGTGTTCGATCTGTATTTGGAAGCAGGGGACTAATGCATGTGTTGTATATTATCATGCATTTATATTATGTTTTTGTCTGTCAGAGTTTAAATCCATCATGATATTTTCATGATAAATTATGTATATCAAAATATTAAGCACAATGGTTTGAATTCTCTTGTGTCTGAGCTGGTCTAGTATACAGTATAATGTACACACTAGAAACATTCCTGTTATGGACAAGGGCACAACACTGAACTACTGAAGCAAACATTGAGTCAGTTGGTTAGGTAGTCTGATGCCCTGAGTTGATTGACATGACAATATGTTGAATAGGACCTAAATAATGTCTAAAAGTAATGATTGCTTGTGTTCCTTTTTGTCTGTCTTTAGGATATATAGTCAAGTTTGCCAGTGGCAAAATGCGGCGCTCAGGAGCTCCGAGCCAGCTCTTGGGTAATGCTGTGAAAAAGCCCCGGTTTGTAGCCCCTGCAGCATCGACATCCGGTCTCGTAGCTGGATTCAAGCCCCTTTCACCTAAACCTGGTTTAGGAAATGCACTGGAAAAGGTAAATTATTCACAACTTTTAAGGTTTTTAAAACTCATACGGTTATTTTCAGGTTCTCTTGCTTATCAGACCTCTTCTCAGACGTGTGTAAGTGTGTGTGGACTAATCGACAAACAATTTCCAAGCCTTTTGGACAAATGGCTCGCTTTTTGTTCTTTTGGTAGATGAAGTTTTGAGTGCTGATATGTTTCCATCGGAGTTCTGGTTCATGTTAAACTTGAGCTGAGTACTAGTCAACCAAAATAACTTTATCTTTATTTTATCTTCTAGGTCCAGAGAAGTCTAGCAGCACCAGCTAAAGATAAAACAGAGTATGATGTTCTGCCCAAAGCTGCTCAGCCTCTTCCAGCCTTGTCGAGGGCTCTGGCTCTTGTTCTCAGCACAGCAGAAAGTAAGGAAAATGAGGCGTCAGATCATCCCAACAATGTCTCGGAAGAGCGCACAGAAAACAACAGACCTGCAGGTACGACACAAAGATGTGTTCTTACATTTTTGTATTTATATTTACTCATGTGTTATTACCACTATTAGGTTATTGACAATTAATGGGTACTTCATTAAGAGATATCTCAATATTATCATATTGGACAAATTGACTAAAACATTTGACTGACCCTATTTTTTCTCTGAGATATTCATAAGCTGACAGTCCATAACTGGAAAAGGGCAAAATGTTCATGTTATGCGAGTTTTAGCAGTGTTGACAAGATTCCTATTTGCTGATAGTAGTTCATTATGTAAGTGTAAAATAAATGTAATAATTTACACCTATTGACTAGGACCCCAATACAGTATATAAATGCACCTACTTTTTTATTGCATGTAATAATAAAGATTTTAGACAGCCCGTCTGGAAAGCTGCTAAATTCTGCAATCTACATTGAGTAACTTATTCAGAGACTTGATAATCAGCCTCACAAATGGACTACATGTGCATGGACACAGTTGTGAAGGGCACTTATCAGTTATTGATGGGAAATTGTCTAAGTTTGAAAAAAATGTCATTGCATATTCTCCTGTCCGCTGCCATTGTGGGGAAACTGAATTCCTTCTGGTACAGGTTTAGTCTTGTTGCAAAATCTGCACATGCAGAAGCCTTTTTTGGGGGCGTCAGGGCAATATCTGGAAGCTTAATCACAAACCCCCTTACATGATCTCTCACCGAAATTCTTGCAAAATATCAACTACATTTTAACAACAAAATAGAAACGATGCTTTCACTTGATTTGACGAGCGTTGTGCAAACAATTTGGCGCGGTTATGCTCTGACTTAACGTCCCTAGTTTCTCTCGGAAGGTATTTTTAATTGGTTTTAAATCACAAAAACAACCTTGTGACGCCGCCTTAATGATTGACAGCGAATTCTATCTGCTGCACCCGACAGTCCCGTCCATCTTGTGAGCTAATGATGCAACACACTAGCGACGGACGTTAAACCAGACGGTCTGAGTGACAGCAGGACCAGCATTATGCAAATGAGCTGGGTAGTGACGCGCCGCGCGCATGAGGACCGTGCTGCGGATCAGTGAGCCGCCGCCCCCTCGCCCCGCAGTAGCAACTAGTGCCGCTGTTTTACACCCTAAATACACGCGGTTCCTCCGGTTTGGTTTTTCCACGCGCGCCTGGACGCACATGTTTCATCGCGTGAACTCGGATGTGTGATTTTTATTTTTTTATTTTATGTTATGCAGAAAAAAGGTTTAAGCGCCTCTGACTTCGCGGGCACGCGCTGCGTGTTCAGAAACCCCTCCCCCTCCCACACACCTCGGTTAGTTAAACCTGCGCTATATCAGAGCGTCACTCACTTCAAGAAAATAGACCCCTGACCCCAATAACTTGTTACCAAAAACGTAAAAACGTGTCCCCGGGTTAAAACGTGCTGATTTCTTGTTTTTGTGGTGTAAAGGCAGGTTGGCCGCGCGATGCTCTGCTCTGTGCTGTGCTTGGTTTGGGGTTTAGAGAGACCGAGCTGTAAGTAGGTCGGGCTGGGTTTAAGCGGCTTAGCTACGTCAGCCTAAGCTGGGAGGAATTCATCCAAAGCCCTCCGCGGTAGGCGGGGGCCTAAACGAGGCTGGCCTAGTTAAGCCTGATTCTTATTGTATGCAGCACAGCCTGGTTTTGTTGTGCAACGTGGCTGAGGGACAACCAAGGAGCAGTGTGTGAATCCATACACATTTTAGACATAGTTTATGTTTGATTTAGAAGAAGGAAAATGGGAAATGTGTAGGAGTAAGGCCAGGGTTAGCTTCATCACCGTGGACCAAGAGAAGCCAGCAAGCAGGGACAAAAAAAAAGACAGGTGGGAAGACTGAGGGGCCTTAGTGTTGAATATGGTTGCTGGACGGTAACAGCCATAGACTCGACACGATCTCGTTGAGTCTGCAATGCTTTAAGATGGCATCCAGCTCTGTGTTTTTGTCTAGTATGGTGGGTAAAGCTCGCTCCTCAAACTTCACCCTCTCGGAAAAGCTGGACCTGTTGAAGCTGGTCCGTCCTCACATTCGCATCCTGGAGGAGCACACCAACAAGCATGCTGTCATCGTGGACAAGAACAAGTGTTGGGACACTGTGGCTGAGCAATACAACGCCTTGGGAGGAGACCGACCCCATCGCACCGCTCAGGGCCTCAGGACCCTTTACAAGAGGCTAAAGGAGTCAGCCAAGCAGGAAGTGATGCAGCGGAGACACGCCCAGCCAGAATACAGAGCAAGCATCTCTGAGCCAACCAGGAGAATTATGGAGATGATCCCTCACCTGTTTCACCATGTGCCCATCCATGAAAAGGACCAGGCACTGCGCAGGTACAGTGTGATAATCACTTGGGAGCACAGACCTGAGAGGGGAGAGTTTAACGTGCACCTACATCATTAACAGTACGTAGTCGTGACACGGATTCAACAGTTGGAGGAGGAGAGGGAGGATGGAAGGGAGGGGCTGAACTCAAATGGCCCAATTAGATTACAGACTTGTATCATCAGTCTAAAAAGGAAAGTGCAGTTTGTCGTGCTGTTTTTTCACATTTTAATTTTAATTTTTTTAAACAAGAGTGTTATAGACCACAAATTGGAAATCAAATCAATTCTTAGGAACTAGTTTGTTAATTAATGCTAAATAAATTTGGAAAACCAAGGCCAGGGCAGATAATTTGTATTAGTTTGAGAAACTACCTAGAAGGTAACTAAGCTTTAAAATAATCACGAGTTTAAGTTCCATGAAAAAAATGAATCTGAATACCTACCTAAGCATCCCTATCGCAAATAATTTCACTATTTATGATTCTACAAATCGGTAAGAAAATAGCATCCGTGAGGTTGAAAACAGCATAAAGAATAATCGTTTAAGCACTCATGAGTCAATCATTTTTATCCTTCTTCCCATTTTTAGATTAATCTACAGCAAGCACAACTCTCCTGTCGAACATCCTGGCAGCAGCTCCTCTCTGGCCGGACTCCAGGATTACTCAGCAGCTGTCCCAAGTCTCCCCCATGAGGTGGTCCAGCTGGACCCTGAAGAGGACGTTAAACCACCCCTAGACCTCCCCATCCTCTCCACACTCACTGAACCAGGGCTGGACGGTAGCCAGGAGGAGGAGCAGGACTCGGACAGCGTGCAGGATTTTGAAGCGTCGCTGTCTCCCGTCCCTTCCTCCGATAACATCCCCCTCTCCGCCTCCCCGCTGCCCTTAGGCCACGACCTCTACCCCAATGACATCTACCCGCACCACGAGCATGACAGGCTTCGCCCACTGCACCTCGCCAAAGAGGAGCACGAGTTGGTGTTGGCCAATCACAGGAAGGTTGCCGTGTACCTGGAGGAGAAGAGGGAGGGGCTGAAGAGGAAACAGGACCTGGAGGAGGAACTTCTGAGAGCCAAGATCAAAGTGGAGAAACTAAAGGCTGCTAGACTGAGAAACGGACTGCCGATTACTCTGTAAAGAGCATGAGCGCGCACATCTGGGTCCAGTGTTAGGAAGAGGGAGAAGGAGTGTTGAGAAGAATCGAGGAGCAATCTTGAGATTTGTTTTTGCGAATATAGTGCCTCGTACAGACACAAAAGCCTATTTGCTTATAGCAGAGTAAGGCTCGCACGTGTTTCAGTCTGTTCATTTCCGACATTGACATTCTGTCTCACTGACAGAAACAGAAGGAGAACTTTTGAACTGATCGGCTAAAATAGATGAAATAAATGTGAACGTCCAGCTATTTGGAAGAGAAGAGCTGCTTGTACCACGGTGGTGCTTCTCCTGCTTGGATCTCCCAACAATTTACAATTCATGAATTGTATTAAAGTGTTGACGATCTACCGGTATTAACTTTTATGTTATACTGGAGTGTGAGTTTGCCCAGATCATATCATTATATTAGTGCTCTTTTAATTATTTGTAAAGAAAAATTCCCAGTAATTGATTGAATGTTCCAAACTAAAAAATCATTCATAGGTAACCGAACTAAGGCGCTTGATCAAAGTTCTGTTGTTAAGAAATGTAAAAAGTGTTTTGAATATTCGGATACCCAGTACTGAAGCACAAGTCGAGGGCCTTAATCACAAGATGCTAATGATGACAAATCCTTTTGCTGAATTTACGAAGTAGTGAAAGAAAGCTGTTCAGGTGTAAAAATCACTCCCGTGGGTGAATTGATCAAAAGACGGGAGGTATGGATTTGGTTCCACAATGTAATTGTTATTTAATGTGTGTGACTACAATATTAATTGTATTCTAGCGTTCTATACATGTGATGTAAATTTCTTTTACACTTTGTCCATATGTCAACCTTTTTCTATTAAAGTAAATTTGATTTGCTTTCAGTTTTTGTTTTTTTTGTTGTGTATTTCTTGTCAAACCTGTGTCCCGTACCCATGAATTCAGCCTTCTGAAGATGTTAATTCTTGAAGGTTTTCTCCACAATGCGAGGGTCTTCTACTCATGCGGGCTTGGTGAAAAAGTGACCTCTGCTGGCGAGGTGTGTTTTCTCACTGTGTTGCATGTCTTGGTGTTACAGGAGCGGATGGATACCCTCAGTTGACCTCCGGGTCTTCTCAAACCACTCAGTCTGCTCCGAGTTCGGCCTTCCCTCTGGACGGCGTGCGCTACTTTAGTGTGATGTGGTGTAAAGCCAGCAAGAAGAAACACAAGCGCTGGGAGGGCGACGCGGTCCTGGTCACCAGAGGACGCACGGCCACGCTGAAGGACATGGAGGGCAAGGACATCGGAAAGGGTGAGACCGAGACACCAGAATGTCATTCAAGTTTTTACTTTGTCACTTCTGAGTCTGTGAGACGGAGCAGCGTGACGGCAGCCCGCGTTGAATGTGACTGTCAAGCACATGGCAAAACCTTTTGAATCATAATGCAATACCAAGTGTTTTGAGCTTCACCTTCTAAAGAAACAGAGCAAATGTAACCTGGTTTCCTCTGGTAACTTGTAATGCGACTTTAAATGTGATGTTTCAACGAAGTTTATGGCCTTTTTAAGTAGATACAACATTTCTCCCAATATACACGATCATTGTGAGTCCGTTAGTTGTGCTTGTGCGTGTTTCTTTAGGAAGTGGCTACAAGGTGTCTGTGCTGGCCTCCCTGTCCGAGGGAGAGACCTTGATGATCGGAGGGAAGGAGGTGGAAGTGATGGGGCTCATATCTGCAGAGGACTTCGCCAGGGGGCGCTGCTTTCAGGAGGTGGCGGTACACAATGAGGAGCCGCGTAATGCAGCTCCACCTCCCTCTCGTGGCTCGGTGTCCAAGCGCTTCTGCTCCCCAACGCTGTCTGGGAGAGCAGATCAATCTGTGCCCAAACGGGATGAGGAACAGACCTGCAGACCTCGCCACGACCCACTGGCTCCAGGTCGGTTTTTTGGCATCCTTGGTAGAAGATTTGGCTTCTCAAACATTTTGTGTACGCACACTTCACCCAGGTTCTCCTGATCTTTTACAGGTGCGCTGGTCATGCCTCGTCCCTCTGCCAATCACCAGTGGTTAAACAACAAGTCTGGGCTCCCAATCGTCGATGTTGTTGTTGACCCGTTCCTGACCAATCAGCTGCGTCCGCACCAGAAAGATGGCATTCTCTTTCTCTATGAGTGTGTCATGGGTTTGAGGTAACGGTGCTTGTTGCACGTGGCTTTGTGTCACATGCTGTTTAAATACACAAACCTGCCAGTAGAAAAAGGGATGCCTAATGAATCCTATTGATGCATCTCATGGTGTGTGCGCCCCTCAGAGTTGGGGGTTGCTATGGGGCCATTCTGGCGGATGAGATGGGTCTGGGGAAGACCCTCCAGAGCGTGGCACTCTCCTGGACGCTGCTCAAACAAGGACCGTACGGAGGGAAAGCCGTCGCTAAGCGGGTGCTGGTGGTCACACCAGGCAGCCTGGTGCACAACTGGGCCGCAGAGTTTAACAAGTGGCTGGGCCGTGAGAGGATCAGCGTCTTCAGTGTGGATCAGGTGTGGAGAAGAGGGGGGAACTAATTATTTTGGAATTACAAGGCGCTCAAGCCTTCTTTTCCAATTCTCATGCAGGAAAGCAATTTGATTCATAAAGAACATTACTTGTATTTAAGATAGTTTAACAAAACCCAAAATTGTAATCACAATACTTATAAATGCATAATGATATATAAATGTTGTTAACATCTTTAACTTCTCCTGATCTAATGGGTTTTTCAAACATAGGTTCACTCGTTTGCCTTAGTGTTGATGTATTAAATCTTTAATGGACCCTCTTTTTGACATGTATAGGACCACCGGATAGAGCAGTTTGTGATCTCCCCTCTGCACAGCGTTCTTGTGATCAGCTATGAAATGCTGCTGCGCTCCCTGGAGCAGGTATTCCCTCCCCCTTTTGTCTCGCTTTGTTTTGTAAAAACAATCCCCATGTGTCATCATCTTGCATTTTCTCCTGCCTTCAGGTTCAGAAAGTGGAGTTTGGTCTTGTGATTTGTGACGAGGGCCACAGACTAAAGAACAGCAGCATCAAAACGTCGTCGGCCCTCAGCAGCCTGAGCTGTAGTCGCAGAGTCATACTAACAGGTGCACACACACTCTGAAGCACAGAGATGCAAATGAGAGATGAGAAATGTTTTAGGACTCTGATCCACAATAATGTCTTTATACTATATTGCCTTTTGTGTTTTCAAGGCACCCCAGTACAGAATGACCTGCAGGAGTTCTATGCTATCATAGAGTTTGTGAACCCGGGGATCCTCGGGTCGTCCACTGCGTACAGAAAAGTCTACGAGGAGCCAATTCTGCGCTCCAGACAACCCTCCTGCTCGAGGGTAACGCCACCTCCCTTCCTACTTTTATGCATAGTAACTTATACGTTGACTTATTTTTATCTGGCGTGATTTTGTGACCTGTCCCTGACCAAAGGAGGAGAGCGCTTTGGGAGAGGAGCGGGCCGCGGAGCTCTCCCGCCTGACCGGCATGTTCATCCTGAGACGGACACAGGAAATCATCAACCGCTACCTTCCTCCGCGACTCGATTGGACGTTGTTCTGCAAACCGTCCCCTCTGCAGCGGGAGCTGTACACGCGGCTGCTCTCCCACAGAGTCTTCAGAGCCTGCCTTCAGGGCTCCACACAAACTCACACACACCTGGCCTGCATCACCGCGCTGAAGAAGCTGTGCAACCACCCGGGTCTGCTCTACTCCTCTGCCAAGGTGAAGATCGTTGTCCCTCCGTCGGGGAGTGAAATGGGCATCTTGCATTTAGATATTGATCTTATTTGATTGCATGGCGTAATCCTGTATTGAAGTTAGACTGAGGGTTTACGTTGGCGTGTGGAGATTTAGCACCAACCCTAACAGTGCTGTTTTCTAGGAAAAGGCAGACCTTTGCGCCTCAGAGAACTCTTTATACGAGGGTTTGGTTGAGCTCTTCCCAGAATCCTACTCTTCGGGTGGATTCAACACAGCTGACTCTGGAAAACTTCTGGTTCTGGCGGACTTGCTGACTGCCATCAGGCAACTCGGCCCGTCAGACAGGTGGGTGTCTGGTGATTGCATTTGCACAGGTGTTTGTTGTGCACACATACTGATGAATGATGTGTTGCCCCTGCAGGGTGGTTGTAGTATCCAACTACACTCAGACACTTGACCTGCTCCAGGACTTGTGTGTGCACGTGGGCTACACCTTCTGCCGACTTGACGGCCACACCCCCACCAACCAGAGACAGCGGCTGGTTGACGGTTTCAACAGTGCCTACTCTCAGAACTTTGTGTTTCTACTGAGCTCCAAAGCAGGTGGAGTGGGGCTTAATCTGGTGGGGGCTTCCCACCTGGTGCTGTATGACATTGACTGGAACCCTGCAAATGACATTCAGGTGAGACTCACACACACACAGGAATATACAGCTTCATGTCTAACTCTGTTTTCTTTGCGCCCACACCTGTCTGTTTTGGGTCAAACCAACTAGTGCGGGAGGTTCTATTGTTGTGAAAGTAATCGATCCAATTCCAAAAAGACTCAACACTTGTAAAGAGACTGTCTGGATCAACTTCAAGGGGGGATATGGTGGTTTGTTTCTATTATGGCAGATAGTGTCCCATAAATTCTAAAGCCAAACTTCTATTAGCTGCTGTTAAATAGTTGTATATATTAAACATATATATGTATGTGTGCTGGTCATTTAGTAACCATAGTAATGCTTTCAAAGTTAATGTGGTGGGCGGCAGTTCAATCAGAAAATGAAAATGAATTATGTTTTTTTAATTCAACTGAGAATTATTCCATTTTGACCAGATGAACTGAACAACAGGTGAAAAACTCTCAGCTCTCAGACTTCATCACACTTACACACAACCACCAGATGGTGCTGTGCAAATATGTTTAACTTCCCCCTTCAACATTTCCCTCCATGCTCTGTCCAGGCCATGGCTCGAGTGTGGAGAGATGGACAGAAGAAGCCTGTGCACATCTATCGTCTCCTCACTGCAGGTCCGAAAACACGAGCACGCACAATGACAAAGTTTATGGAACTACGAACCAGTCTGATGGGAGTCTTTATGTCTGTGGGCTGTCCTGCAGGCACTATTGAGGAGCGGATATTCCAGAGACAAGTGTCCAAACAAGGGCTCTCTGGGACAGTGGTTGACCTGGGCAAAAGGGCGGAGCACACCAGCTTCTCCACCAGCGAACTGCGAGATCTTTTCAGCCTGACGGACACACTCTCCCTAACCCACGACCTGCTGAACTGCAGCTGTGTCATGGACGGCTCGGTCCAGCGTAAGCACATCCTTATTAAACATCCTTCTTAACTTAATATTTCACTTTATCTACCGGCTATTTAAAAAAACATTTTTTCATTGTCAGCTGTCTTGGAGGAAGAGCAGCAGGTGTCTGATAGGCCGTGCCAGCTCGGTCGTCAAGGCGACCGCGGAGGAGCGCCGCAGAAGCATCTCAGCATGTCCGAGCTAATGCAGTGGAGACATTTCTCGGGTGACACGCACACCTTCTCAGACCCTTACCTTGACCTGGCACGAAACCACATCACCTTCGCCTTCCAGACCACCATCTCTCACACAGCGCGCTGAACAAACTGCCGCTGGATTGCATTGTAGATGAAGAACACACACACTTCCATATGTTTGTGTTCAGACTCACTGGGCTTTGTCACCACATGCAACACAAAGCTAAACTCAAAAGTGTTGCCAACAGCACTAAATAAGCAACATTTGTCCAATCTTTTGTATTGTTTATTGTTTTTTTTATTATTTATTGAAACACATTTACAATAAAATGTCATTAAATGAATGGTATTCAAAAGGAATTTATGTAATAAACCTTTTTTTTTTATCAACTTAAGAATTCATCCTTGGAAGCATTTAATATTGAGACACAGTGGGAATGTTTTGATAAATCTATACTGTAAAAAGGCATGTAAGAGTTCCTCATATATTCATCTAGCGTTATGTTTACTGTGTGAATTACGGTTAATGCTGTTTTAAGAACTCTTATGTGTTCGCGCCCTTCAGCACACAGCTGCTGCGTGTGAGTTGCGTGTGATGGATTCACATCACGTTAGTGCCCGGGTTCGTCTGCACTGAGCTTCAGTACACTGCGTGTTTACTTATTGTGAGGAAGTCAATTATTATTTACTGGGTCCTCACCGCTCTGCATGATTCTTAAGCAACTTAGTTGTGTAATAAACAGGTGTGCGGTATTTTCCGCTTTCTCTTTTGTTCATTTGGCGGTCATAGTTCTGTGGCCTGCTGCGTCTTTGTGGACACAGTGTGACTTTAAACTGCCAGTCCAAAGCTAAAATGCCTAGTTTACATATTAAATATACACTCACCGGCCACTTTATTAGGTACACCTGTCCAACTGCTCGTTAACACTTAATTTCTAAGCAGCCAATCACATGGCGGCAACTCAGTGCATTTAGGCATGTAGACATTGTCAAGACAATCTCCTGCAGTTCAAACCGAGCATCAGTATGGGAAAGAAAGGTGATTTGAGTGACTTTGAACGTGGCATGATTGTTGGTGCCAGAAGGGCTGGTCTGAGTATTTCAGAAACTGCTAATCTACTGGGATTTTCACGCACAACCATCTCTAGGGTTTACAGAGAATGGTCCGAAAAAGAAAAAACATCCAGTGAGCGGCAGTTCTGTGGGCGGAAATGCCTTGTTGATGCCAGAGGTCAGAGGAGAATGGCCAGACTGGTTCGAGCTGATAGAAGGGCAACAGTGACTCAAATAACCACCGGTTACAACCAAGGTGGGCATAAGAGCATCTCTGAACGCACAGTACGTTGAACTTTGAGGCAGATGGGCTACAGCAGCAGAAGACCACACCGGGTGCCACTCCTTTCAGCTAAGAACAGGAAACTGAGGCTACAATTTGCACAAGCTCATCGAAATTGGACAATAGAAGATTGGAAAAACGTTGCCTGGTCTGATGAGTCTCGATTTCTGCTGCGACATTCAGATGGTAGGGTCAGAATTTGGCGTCTACAACATGAAAGCATGGATCCATCCTGCCTTGTATCAACGGTTCAGGCTGGTGGTGGTGGTGTCATGGTGTGGGGAATATTTTCTTGGCACTCTTTGGGCCCCTTGGTACCAATTGAGCATCGTTGCAACGCCACAGCCTACCTGAGTATTGTTGCTGACCATGTCCATCCCTTTATGACCACAATGTACCCAACTTCTGATGGCTACTTTCAGCAGGATAATGCGCCATGTCATAAAGCTGGAATCATCTCAGACTGGTTTCTTGAACATGACAATGAGTTCGCTGTACTCAAATGGCCTCCACAATCACCAGATCTCAATCCAATAGAGCATCTTTGGGATGTGGTGGAACGGGAGATTCACATCATGGATGTGCAGCCGACAAATCTGCGGCAACTGTGTGATGCCATCATGTCAATATGGACCAAACTCCCTGAGGAATGCTTCCAGCACCTTGTTGAATCTATGCCACGAAGAATTGAGGCAGTTCTGAAGGCAAAAGGGGGTCCAACCCGTTACTAGCATGGGGTACCTAATAAAGTGGCCGGTGAGTGTATATTTATCTTTCTGGCCTCTTGTAGCCAATCGAGTCTTTTGAAATGCTCTACTATAGCTGTTTTATTGCGTTGCCCCAGATTGAACCTCACAGATGAACCAGTGTTGGCATAGCAACTGTCACCCGAGCAACTGCCCCGGCTTTGGCAATATTATAGTTTGTATTGAGGAGGAATCCTGTTGCAGCACCATTTGGTATTGAACACGTATTCGGCAGACGAGTGCCACACATCCAATTGGCATATTGATCCAAATCCCTCTTCCAATAGTCTCCGAGGCCATGTGCTGGTGTGTCCACGAGTCACCATTTTTCTGTTGATCTTTGTGAAGCTCTCTTGTTCCAGCCAGACGGCTCGAAGACCTGACGTGTGGATCGAATGAATGACTTTCCACTGCTAGAAGGTGCCAAAGAGATTGAGTTGTTTTGATGGAGTGACTGAATCACAGATTCTTAAGTTTATTCCCTGTCATCCCAGGACCTTTGGAAGATGTGAATGTACAGAGTCCAGATGGCCAAGTATCTTGTACACACTGAGTACAGAATTCTCATATTACATTGATTATCAGTCTTAGAATCATTGTTGTTGGATTCTCTTGCGTTCTCCTCGTTGAGGAGATGTTAAGATGCCGGTGCATAAATTCTTCAGTTGTTGTTTTTGGTATTTTAGGCTGATGGCAGATGAGATGAGAAATATGAATTACTCTACTCATGATATTCTTTGCCACTTGTTATTGTTTATGTGCTCTCTTCATAGAGGTTGAAAAAGCGAGGCTTGGAATCCAGAACCTGTAGCCTCCATTTCATTTTTTAGATCGGATCAAGTAATAAAAGCTTATCGAAGGTGAATAAGTTGAGACTTTGAAATCGGATTGATGTATAATTGGGCTTGATCTTGGGATTCGGGTGGACGAAATGCCTTCACTTGGTCAAGCAGAAAAAAGTGTAATTAGTATATTTCATCTTAATCATTTCAAAATGCTGTTTTAGTCTTACTATCTTGTTTTAAATCAACTGAAAGCTGGAAAGAAAGAGGTCAATTCACGCTCATCTCCCATCGACAGCATGGACCACGAAGCTGCCGGTCTGCAGCCAACTCTCTGTTCTACTCCCCCCTCCTCCTGGTCCTGGTGCTGCTCCAGCTTAGTAAGGATTTACTAATGTCGGACAAAGATCTTAACCTCTTAATGTCGTCTGTCGGGCAGAACGGATCAGGCTCCTAATACACAGCAGCGGGTTTTTCGCGAACGAGGCCACAACCCGATCCAGACGTCCCGAAACACAATGAAAACGTGCCATCCCACCAGCACTGTGGTAACTTCAACCATGAAGTGCTTCGGCAAATAAACTGATGATGGCGAGTCGAGGCGGTTGTGTATGTTGCTACGTAGGATCATTAAACCAAACCAACTTTAGTATACCACTCATACCACTTCTGCAGATGAAAGAAATAGGATCTGAACGTTATTTAGATTGATAATCTTTTTATTTTTATTTTTACATATCCATTAATCATTCGTTTAAAAAAAATTCCACCTCAAAGACCTTTTTAAAAGCTACTCTATAAGGTATTCATAGCATTAGCAGGCCAATAGAAAGGCTCCCAAATCTGATATATCGCTCATTAACACATCTCTGCAGACTGTGATGTAGATTGTCAACATTATCTGTTCTCTCTTTTCTAGTCGGGTGATTTCCTCACTATCAACATTCCCCTTGTCAGCCCCATGTGCAACCAGCTGACTGTTAGACATGTAGATGGAAAGAGCAATGCTGCTGGCTAATCTTTTCCCACTTGTTGCTGAACATTTCATCACATATGTGAAGTCCAGAGAGAAATGTGTGCTGAGTTGACTGAGCGTGTGTCCGTGTGGAAAGAAATTGAACTACTTTGAATGGATCCTCTTTGAAAAGACCACATGTCTGATGTTCAAAGGGTTATTCATATGTTTCTGCTTTTGGTTTTTTAATAAGACTGCTTGTGGAAACTAGATGTTTATCCATAAAGTTACGGCTGGCTCCTGGTCCAGAGAAAACACTGCTATATTCTGACAAGGACTCTCGATCCCTCTGTACTTTGCTTTTATGAACACTGAATGATTCAGTTTGAGCGTTTTCATGAATCAAACAGCCTGCATGGCGCAAAAGATAAAGGCTGCACGAAGCCAGCAGTGGATGGAACAAAACAAGAACGAGGCTTTGAGAAGCTCTCAATTTAAAAATGACAATTAAAAACTGTTCTAGAATATATTTAATCATAGATCAATTTAAAAAATACTTAATACTTAATCTTAATTTAATCTTAATTTTAATCATAATCTCAATAATCATAATCCCAGTTGCCCAAATGCCCATCAAAGTCATATCGTACTGCACCCCCCCCCCCTCCACACACACACCCCTCCCCTCTCCTTCGCCTCCACCCTCCTCCTCTTCATTTAAACCGCAGGGAAAGCCTATCGGAGCATCAGACCCACTCTGATGGAGACACGTGAAGACGACACCAGCCGTCCGTGTCGCTCTGTCTTTTACCAGCCAAAAAAAACTTTTTCGTTGTGTTTTTGGATGATAGAGATATCTCCGTTTAAAGAAAAAGCTCATTACGGACGCATTCATTTACAGTAACATCAATTTCTTTTTTTTAGAATTTGGGAGTTAAAGATTTTTTTTTTAAAACTTTTAAGGAAGACCTCGACTCGATATCCCCAGAAGAGATCAACCGCGTCCTCGTGCCCCGGCGCCATGCTGTCCAGCGTGCGCCGCCGCAGCCTCCGCCTGCAGAGCGAGCTCCACCGGTGGAGCCTCGGCGACCCGGGCAGCCAGCTGCTCCCGGACGGGCTCCTCGCCCGGGTCCCCGCTTGCATGTCCCGCTCAAAGTCGTGCACCTGCTCCGCCGAGGAGTCGGACGGGAGCCGCAGGAGCTGGTCGTCCTCCGACTCGGTCCGCTCCACCGACTCCTGCGGGGAGCCGGGGGCACCCGGGGGCCCGTACCGGGTGGTGCTCCTGGGGGCCAGCGGGGTGGGGAAAACGGCGTTCAGCAGCATCTTCGCCGGCGCGGTGGACAGCATGGACAGCGATGACTGCGAGCTGTGTGCCGGTAAGAAAAAGAAAAGAGAACTACACGGAGATTAAGGACTGATTTAGGCTGCTGTTAACTAGATCCGCCTTATTTTTAGAATACCTTTCAAGACCACAAACAAACCTAATACTAGTAATAATAAATAAATGCATCACGGCACTTCAATATTATAATAATCACTATGATCTTTCGAGCATCATGAATTTGTTTATTTCCTGTCTTATTATTACACCTATGGTATTACAATTTGCTGTCACCAAAAAGACAACGTCTATAATCCTACAAATGTTTTCTTGTTTTGTCTATCATTTTCAGATGAAGTGTGTGAAAAGAAAATTGAAGTGGATGGAGAACCTGCAACTATTACTCTGCTGGACACATCGGATGCAGAGGTGAGATGAAAAGTGACCACGGGGGCAGCGCTGCGCACCCTGAAGCTCCTTTATCTAACCGCGTCTGCCCTTTTTCACAGACTGACCAGGGTTGTCGTGCTCGGGAGCACCACATGCAGACGGGCGACGCCTACCTGCTGCTCTACTCCGTAACGGACCGGGCCTCCTTCCTGCGAGCCTCCGAGCTCCGGATAACCCTGCGGCGCTTCCGTCCTGCGCAGCACACGCCGATCATCCTGGTGGGGAACAAATGTGACCTGGCTCGACGCAGGGAGGTGTCAGTCAACGGTGAGGAGACGCAGTGCTTCTTGCGATGAGGTTTTTCCCCCCCTTACATGCTGAAGTGCTCATCGCTGCCTCTCCGTTTCAGAGGGTCGCGCCTGCGCAGCCGTGTTTGACTGCAAGTTCATCGAAACCTCGGCCGCCATGCAGCACAACATCTGGGAGGCCTTCCGCGGCATGGTGCGACAGCTGCGGCTACGCCGAGACTCCAAGGAAGCCAACAGGCGCCGCAGGCACACGTACTGCAACGCGCGGCGCGAGAGCCTCCCTGTGAAGGCCAAGCGCTTCCTCGACAGGGTGATGGCGAAGAACAATCCCAGCGTGGCGTTCTGGCTGAAATCAAAGTCCTGCCATGATCTTTCTGTGCTGTAGAAACATAGGCAGAAACAGGCTTTTAAATGTACGCCAAACCTTTTGAGCATGTGAACACGTTGCCGCTTGGAGATCAGGATTGGTGGGCGCCTGCTTCTCTTCGGGGCTCCGAGCCGGGTGGCTCATTCCTCGGTGTGTTGACACCGAGCCAGTGTGGTGTACAAGAGGGGGGTTTGCAACCTTCCTGCGCTGCCATCCACATGTTGAGGTCCAGACCAGACTCAGTGGACGCAGCTCATCCTGTGTCATGGAGCGCAAACACTGGGCCAATGAAGCGACGTTTCCTGTTAGAGACTGGAGGTTAGAAACTGAGAGAAGGATGTTATTTTTTTGTGTTTTAAACGATAAACGTCTTTCCTCTTTGATAATTTGCATGATGAACATCTTTTTTTATTTATTAGCAATGTGTGTTTAAAAAAGAGATGTGTTGTATTTTGTTATTTGTATGTTTTAATTTTGCTCTTATAAATAAAGCGACATTATCCAATTTGAGAAAATTGCCTCTGCTGTCGGTCATCTGAACCTCACTAATGAAATATTACAATGGGTGACTCAGCTTTGACACAAAAGAGAGACACTTATGCAAACCAGAACAAAACAGTGATGAGTCAGTGACATTAAAGCTGAACTTTCAGAAACAAATTTAGTCCCCTAAACCTTGATTTCAGCGAATTGAGCATTCCCACCGGTCCTGCTCCAAAACTGTAAAAACAGTCAAATATGTTGCTATGGTAACATTCAGAGGAGCCTGCGAAGAGTGTTTGGTAGGTTCAGTATCAGGCAGATGGTGTTGATTCACACCCGCCACAATATCCCCTCTTATAGCTTCATCCGCTGAACCGTCAACAGGGCAGTCCCAGCTTCTGGTTAAATAACGGTGCTGTGAAATGTTGACTCACTTTTTTTCAGCTGTTACAGGTTTACTAAAATCTCTGCCTTGTTTTTTTTTTTTGTTTGCAGCATGTTAAGCTCGCTGCTTTTAGCCAGGCTTTGGTGGGGTGGTGTGCATCAGGTGGTTGGTAAGATACACCCAGCCATGTGTGATGTTAGGTTGTTGTGAAGGTAATCCCGCATTCACTTACACACTTTCACAGTGTTGGAAAGGTTTTGAGACAAAGCGGCAATCACAGTTTTATAGTGTTTGCCTCGACGTGCTGAATCACACCAGATGACCCCCATAGGTTTGCATTCTTATGATGCAATAGATAGTCGGTGTGATCTGTTACCCCTGTTGTCTATACACAATGCTCCTTATCAGGCACTGCTCCCAATGGAAAATCCGACAGGAAACGGCGCAGAGGTGCATAGGTCAAAGTCTGAGGGGACATTAGAAACTGATGCCGAATACCGGATGTGTGGAAAAATCTGCCCCATTAATAGACGGGTTTTTGTTCATAAATCACACACGTGCACTCTTAAAACACTTGACTAATGTGAGATTCCTTCAACTTTTTGGTTTTTCGCCAATATAACCCACAAACAGAACCCAATATATAAGCGTTTGAGGGTCAAATCGGCGGCTAATATTACGTTTTATTGGTCTTTTACAGTACCGTACGTAGCATTGTTCTGTTCTTCCTGTCTCTTGTCAGCTACTCCCCATTGGCTCGCTCCACATGAGGGCAGGGTGATTAGACAATCATTAGATCCAATAAAACATTGCTGGTTAACACTAAGTTAACGTTTGACTAGAAAAGGATGCAGCTGCTCAGACCACACTGAGGCCTCAGGAGTGAGTCGCTCAATCGCTCCGATAAGGTAAGTCTCCTCACTTTCCTGTTTCCCCACTTTGGACATTTTGAATCTGTGGAGTAGTTATTGCTGTGTGAATTGGACACAAACTGGACTGCCACCGTGGGTTTTAACAGACGCAGTTTGATGTGTCACATGGTTTGAGTTTATCTCAAAAGTACCCTGATCTTCACTTGACTTTAGCGGGGCCTTAGTGGCCTGTCTTCCGTCGTGGCTTCCTGGATTGTTGCCGGCTCCTGGCGTAAAGGGAAGATTATCACATCTATCTGGAAAATATGTTAAAACAAATCTCTGAAAAATCTGTGATTGTAGTAATGGTTTGTTAGTTAAAATTTGACAGCAGAGATATTTTTCAGCATCGAGACAGAAATGCTAATACTAGTATTAAAATATTTGATGATAAAAGTAAAATTGGTGTTTTCTTAAAAATGAGTGCACAAGGGTGGGGACGTACATGTGTGCTATGCTACAAAAAGGTCATTAGCTATGACTCAATGTCACCTTCACTTGTCTGGGCCGGCTGACATTACTCTTCTCTTTGCCTGCACTTTAGTCTGCAGATCCTCAACCTGTTCCCTTATCAATACTGACACTATGACAGTCTTTTTTGACATGAAATGACTAATTTCTTCCTGTTATCCAAAGCGTTGTCCATGCAATGTTAACTCAAACAGTGCTTTATGTATTCATCTGCCATTAGAATTTAACACTTTATAATATCTTGCTTGATTCTTGCTCAGTACGGCCAAAAGATATGATATACAATGATAGTTCATCTATTATGTAACCTCTGTGTGTCAGAGAGACAGTAAATGTGTTCGTTATCATTCTTTTTAAACAAAATGACCACACCTGCACCTACTAAACACTAAAAAGCAGCCTTCCTAAACAAGGAAGGCTGCTTTTCTAAACTCAGACTGCTGTAAAGTCACTGAGGTTAGACGCCTCAGTGTGGACAAATTTGACCCAAGTCTGGCATTGCAGGCAAAGCTCTGACTTTCAGTTTCCTCGGTGTGCTGAGCTGGAAGGTTAACCTGCTTGTGTGGGTGGAGTCACGTACATGTGTGGAAACCCTGAGACACATGACAGATTTTCTCTGTCTTTATTAATCAATAACTCCTTGTGCAGAATGTAGAAAGTAATGTAGTGAGGCACAGTCCGGGAAATTTTAGTTATGCAACAATTATCCACATCAGTTTTCATTATTTCTACAGGCATCAGATGTGAATTAAACAGTGAATAATTTCCTTGTCTAATTTAAATCCTCCTCTTATGTCACCTTTCTGCTTCCCGAACCGCCTACTTTCTCCTCCTCCATTAATTCATATCCCCCCTGTCTCCTCCTCCCCCTTTTCCTTGCCACAGTGTGAACATGACGCTCCTGATGCATCTGTGGTTGCTTCCATTCCTTTGCAGCATTGTAAGTACATAACTGCCAACTGTTTCCCCCGTCCTTCAATACATATTCAGTAGATGCATAAACAGCAACCTGCAAAATAATGCTTGTTGCATCTTGTACAAACATCAAAGGTTAAAGGAAGGTGTGTTTGAAAAGCTTTGGTAACTTATTTGAAACTAAAATACAGTCAGAATTATTACTAAACTGAGGGTTGGTCCTTTGTCTGTAGACTTTGCTCCCCTCCCCAGTGTGGATGTGAGATTTCTCCCACTCGTCATTTTGGTTCAATAAATAACTGGGCTGTAAAATCCGGGCCTCGACACATGACTGCATTCAGCTCCAGTACAGAAAGTGTTAAAGGGCAAATGTGGGCGTGAGTGAGAGAAGGTCAATTCTACCTCAGTCGGTAGTATGGTCACTTACCTTTGACCTCTGTTTCTCTGCTCTGATAGGCTGCTGGGAAGGACCTGGAGGAAAAGAAGGGCGCCTTCGTGAACACACAGCTGGATGTGCCAGAGGGAACACCAGTGCCGTATCCCATGTATCAGGTATTACACACATGCCGGCAGTGGTGGAAAGTAGATAAGTACTTAAGTGTTGTATTCAAGAACAATTTTACTTGGTACTTTTGACTACTTTACATTTCTGCTCTATGACATTTCAAAGATAAATATTCAGCTTTTTACTAAACTGCATTAGTAAGAGCTATAGTTGTGAATTTTTAAGTTGAGATCTGGCATTGGGCTTTCAAAATGTTGTATAAAACCTTACTTAAATCTGGAGGCCCTTTTATTTTTATACCAAAGACTGATTTCTTCAATTAATTCATTGATTACATTGAATTCAGAGGGAACCTTCTTCGATGTATACTAGCTTCATAACTATTGGGGAAAAGTAAAAAATAAAACTTCTAAGTATCTTACAACCCCTCTGCCTTATTCAGGGCAATTCCTAGATTGATAACCACTAGTTTCCTTTTTTGCTGTTTGGATGTGAGGACATGTGACGTTAAATGGCTTAACACTTACTGTAATGTTGTATTCATATTTCTACTCTCTTCCCTGTCTTTCATATAGTTTGAAGTGGCCCATCCAGGGGTTAATAGTTTCAGGTTGAATGGAGAAGGTAAAGAGGACATCATGATTTCAAAGGACGGGTGGCTCTACCTGGAAAAGCCTCTGGACTGGTCTCGAGAGGACCATTACACTTTAATGGTTCGGTGGTTCTCTCTCTTCTAACAAAGAACATAAAACGTTGACAATACAGCAGCAATCACACGTGTATTTAAACATACTTGTGTTTACATGTGCATCCATTAACAGGTGGAGGCGCTGGCAGACGATGAAGTTGTGGAAGGACCAGTTTATGTGACCATAAATGTTTTGGACGTCAACAACAACGCTCCGTTCTTCAACCAGAGCGCGTACACAGCTGTGGTCAGGGAAAACTATCCAGCGGGTGTGTATTTACGGTGGCATCCATTCGAATGTGGATCAATAATGGAAACTGTTACTTGATACTTTAAGATAAATGGGATTCAAGGACCGTAGTTCTTCCACCTCCACCCTGCTGAGCTTTGGCCTTCCTGCGCATAAGTGCCACCTTAATGTAATTGTGTGAAATCACTGAGGTCTGTAGTGTTCAACTGCGTGCACAAAAGCATTTTATTTCAAAAGCCATTCAGTCAGAGACAACAAGAAATCCTTTGGACAGAGTAAAAACAAACATTTGCATTTTTTTGGCAGCTTCAGGTCTTCTTTCCCACTGGTTGGTCACACTCCACAGCCCACCTTAATCTTCTAAACTTATTCATAAGACATCTAATGTAAACGTAATGTTAGAATAAGTATTTAAATATTCGGTACTTACATACCGTAATCTTTACGATTTATAAGCTACTTCAGGGGAAATTAAAGTCGAAAACTGAATTTTAAGGAGGTACATAAATAAACCAACCAGCACCATTCTGGTTCTTTAAGGCTACCCTGTAAATGATGATTAGCAGGTATATGGGTTAAGCAGAATGATATATGTACCCATTTACATCCAGTCATAATACTTCTTTGTTTTATCATACTCAGGATGTCTTGTCACTGAATTGAGACTTTAACATCGGTTTCTTTGTTATTCAAGGTGTCCCATTTCTTCGCGTGTTTGCGTTGGATCATGACGACCCAGAGACTCCCAACGCTCAGCTGAGCTACAGCCTGGTCAGCCAGATCCCCAACAAACACCCCACCCCCCTGTTCCAGATTGACACTAACACCGGAGAGATCTCCACCACAGAAGCAGGTGACAGCAGTCAGAACTAGGTGCTCTGTCTGGGGGAATGCTTATAATATGTCCATCTCTCCCTGTAATCTGGCCCTATAGTGCCACCGTTAATCCAGATTACACGACTCATGTTGGGTGATCAAGATTAAAAGCTCAGTGGAGACATGCTGATCGCTGATTACTTTGAGTGTGTGTGTGTGTGTGTGTGTGAGCACAATGACGCTGTGTTTGAAGATGGCTGTTTACATCTGCGAGCTCTTTGGCATTGTCCTGAACCACATTTGACGTACGTGTGTTCTTTGACAGGGACACAGCATCTTAAAGCCAGAGAAGGCATCCACTATGCCAGAGGAGAAGATCACAGCATTGATGCTCTGAGGACAAAGTTTAACGACTACTGTCCAGTGCAGAAGATCCCCTTCGAAGAAAACCCCTTCTTCACCTGTGTGGAAAGGGCAGGTTTGTATCCAGCAGAACAACAAGATGAAACTTCTCAGAAAAATGAAAAAGCCTCCAATCGAGTGTGGCTCACAATGTCATACACATAGTTTGTTTTATTTTGACACATTGGCTTCTAAAATCTTAAAAGTCTTACAGACAAAGTGTGTGTGAGAGAGTGACCTTACAGACAGTGTTAGTTGTATGTTTAAGAGGGAGCTGGTAAGCGCAGAATGTAACTAGAAAACCACTGTCCAGGGACTAGTGCTCCTAGAAATTCTTTGGGTGTTGAGTTGATGAGTTCAGCTGGGGGAGAGTGGTTAAGCCTCCATGACCTAGTTTTACAAACTTGGAGATTTACTTTACATCCCGTAACCTTTAACTCTTTCCGGCTTAAATTGTAACTTTCATTTTTCTTCGGGGATGTCAGAAATTAGGAGGAGAAATGTCAACCCCTTGGAGGACCCAGACTACACCCTGACAGTGCGCGTGCAGGACCTGGGGGGAGCGTCGCAGACCGCGCTCAGTGGCAACACCAGGGTGCACATTGTTGTGCAGCAGAACCTGTGGGTCAATCCTGGACCGATTACTGTTAGAGAGCACTTGAAGGAAACCTACCCTGTGGTCATCGCAAAGGTGTGGCGGCATGTCAGCTCTGCAAAAATGGCACAAATGCAGATATGTTGAAGTACACGCGCTCACTTCAACTATTCCATATCCAGTAAATAACCGTCCCACCTTGGCCTCTTTCCCACTTTGTGGATCCAGGTCCAGTCTAATGAGCCAGAGGCCGTGTACATGTTAATGCAGAAAGAACGAGAGCAGAAATTCCCCTTCCAGATTACAGCGGATGGAGAAATACATCTGACAGAGGAGCTGGACAGAGAAGACAAAGACACGGTACACAATACATGCATCTCTTTTATTCCATCACAAAACCATAATCCAGTTCCAGGGCTTGTTCTTGAACTTGTGTTGTTTGTGTTGCAGTACATCCTGGTGGTATTTGCATTAGATAACGATGACAAACAGGTGGATTCACCCATGGAGATTCAGGTCTTGGTGGAGGATGTGAATGACAACGCACCAGTGTGTGCAAATCAGGAGACTGTGTTTGAGGTGCAGGAGGATGAGCCTGTAGGTAAGATGTGTGTGTGTGTGTGTGTGTGTGTGTGTGTGTGTGTGATCATGACATGACACAATCATGGCACAGAGCTTGTTTTACGTGTGCTTGAAGGTTAGCATGATGCTAAATTTTATCTTAAAATTCTCCTCTCTCCATTGCTTCATTTGTTTTTTCTGTTTCTGAGTCAATATTTACCAGAACTAAAGATGCATATTCTGCATAATGTAACATGTCATTTTATAAATACTATATAGTATTACATTACAGTACATTACCATTTATCTTTTGATTGTAGTTTGGATCCATGTTTTAAATTCATCAAAGCAACATAACTAAAAATGAGGATGAAATACTAATGACCAAGTCCATTTGTAGTTAAAGTATATGTAGGAGCAGCTCTCGAGTGATCACGTGAACAAACCAATGTATACCAAAATAACAGTGAAATGGCTGGAATTTAAACGAAAGAACAAATAACATGAGACGGAGAAGGACCAGCGCAGTGAAAGATGCATCGAAAGCAGCTGCAAGCAGATTCTGAATCTAGCTCAGTTTTTGTTGTTGGCCTGATGGCGCACAGCGGGATTCACCCGCTCTGTAACAAGAGAAAGCTACTCGGGTCCCTCTGGAGATCCCTTAAATTCATTCTAACGCTTGTAACGCTTGTTGTTCCAGGCAGCCTGGTCGGCGTGTTGTTGGCCCATGACGACGATCAAGTCGGGACACTGAACTCTCAGCTGACTTACGCCTTCTTGTCCCAAAATCCACCCACCTCGGCCAACGCCTTCGCCATTGACGCCGCTTCTGGAAGAATCCAGGCCCTGCGCCCGCTGCAGCGCAGGGACCAGCAGGTCTTCCACCTCAACGTCAGAGTCACCGACCCAGGTAACGCGCCAACTGTGAGATTCAACACAACTGTGAATAGAGGCGCGTCTTTTTTTGACCTCAGGTCCTTTTTTTCCCGTCACAGTTTTCAGCACAGAATGTAAGGTCGTCGTCAAGGTCATCGACGTCAACAACGAGATGCCCCTTTTCGAGAAGAGCGATGTAAGTACCGGAACGCCTTCTCTGCATCGGGGATCTCGGGCTGTTGGGCTGATTGTCTTTCATGTTTCGGTGTGTCTGCGTGCAGTACGGAGGTCACACTCTAGCGGAGGACACGCCAGTGGGACACACGGTGGCGACCATCAGAGCAACAGACGCCGATGACCCAGACAGCGGCAGCTCCCTGATTGAGTTCCAAATCACTGCTGGCGACGACGAGGGGATTTTCACCGTGGAAACCGACGGGAAAGGCGTCGGCCATGTGGTCGTAGTTAGGGTACCTTATCTCCAGTCTATGCGTCTCCCACAAAAACACTCAGATCATTTCATACAACAAATTCACCTGTTTGTGCTTTATATACTTTTGATAATTTCTGTTTATTGTTTTGTTGTTTTTATTAACATATTTAAGGTGTTTATTAATACATTTAATGTCAGAAACGGGTGAAGTTTTCCCTTCAGTCTAATGTGTCCTCTTTAAAATCGTTGGTTATTGTCAAATTTCTAATGATATGAAAAGTAAAACCTTTTGACAACCCAAGTAATCTAATATAAAAACACCTCGCAATATCAGAAAAACCATAGAAATGAAGTTTATTATTTTATGGATTTACCTTTTGTCCTTGACCCACTTGTTTGAAGCAATGAGATAATATTCAATTATTGTCATGGTGTTGGTGCCTATCGTAACTTAGATTGTTAAATGTCTAGGATAAGCGGAGAATATACTCCAGCTCAAAGACCTCAACATAGTCTCTGCGGCCTGCCTGTCTCCTAACAGCCTCTGGACTTTGAGTCCTCCGCCTCCTACAAGCTCCAGATTGATGCTCGTAACCCGGAGCCGCTGTTGAAGGGTCTGGAGTACGGCAGCAATTCCACGGCCTTCGTCTCGGTGTCCCTCACCGACGTGGACGAGGCTCCAGAGTTCAGTCTGCACATCCTGGATGTGACTGTGCACGAAAACATCACCAAGGGATCGGTGCTGCTCACTGTGGAGGCGAAAGATCCAGAGGGCAAAGAGATCAGGTGAAGAAACAGAAATAAGACCACACAGGCAAAATAAAGCAAATCAAATCACCAGAAGTAATGAATTCATCCGTCAACACGGAATGTCTAAGATGTCGGTCTTCAGCTGAGAGACACAGACGTGGTGGAGGGTTGGGAAGCTGAAGGCCAACTAACCTATTGTTGGTTTTGGGGCCTTTTGTGGTTTCTGTTGACAACAGTAGAAATTCAAAATGACACAAGCTTTATACGCCAAGCCACAGTTTGTCCATGGACCCTAAAAAACTGGGGAAATGTGTGTTAGGACCCAATAAGCAATGAACATAATGTAGACACAACCTAACTGTGTAGGATTTAGGTCGATTGATTGGCAGAAATCGGAAAAAAAGATATTCATTACTATTCTTTCGAAATAAACACGAAACAAAGTATTGTGTTTACGGAGCGATGTCAGCCATGTTGAAGAGACAAACCAAATAATGGGCCTATTGTGACTTTATCTGACCTGAAATTCACTGCAGTTCTCTGACACACTTGGAGAGGAGGTGTGAGTGGAGGAGTCTTCACTTGGATACAATCTGCAATCTTGCCATTAAATTTAATTAAATCCTGCACACAGTTTCTTTAAAACACAGAACGACAAAGACCACCACTAAACACTTGTTTAGTGTGCTCCACTATGTACACCATGTCCATGTTTATCTTGAGCTTTAACAAGACGTAGTGTACGAAAGGCGCCTGAGCTCGAACACACACATGCATGGATTTCATATTTTAGGAATTATTCCGGTAGATGAGGTCTGGCTTTGTTTATTAACATCACTGCTGCTCTTAAACCGACTACCGGTGTTCCCCCAGGCCGCGGATCATGGAGGGCTTCTAACATCTACTCGCGTATGTGTGTTGTGCAGTTTTAAGATGGACGGTGACACTCGGGGCTGGCTGACCATCGATGCCGCCACAGGAGAGATCAAGACAAGAGACAAGCTGGACAGAGAGATCCAGGAGACTTTTGAAGTCACTGTCACTGCGTTTGAGAAAGGTGAGATATAAGACTCCTATAAGAGCGTATTATATATGGTTGTATATTGTTCATCATCTTCAACAAACGAGGCATTTTCATACTCCCTGGTTCCTCTCTGAAGATAATCCGGTAAAGTTGTCTGAGCGCGTCGTTCATGTGAGGCTGCTGGACGTGAACGACAACGTGCCCAAACTGATTGAGACCCAGGCCTTCATCTGTGTGAAGAAGCCCCAACCTGTGATCATCAAGGCCCAGGACGCAGACAGCGCCCCCTTCTCACAGCCCTTCACCTTCGCTTTCGCCCATGGCAAGAAATCCCCCAACTGGGAACTGAAAAGTATTGAAGGTAAGTCGACAGACTTAAAGCTGTGCTGAAGTGATGTAGGTAAAGATGGTGTACCATTTAGATCATTGCATTGTTCTTGTTATGTTTCTATGTCATGCAGGTACGGCAGCTAAGCTGACCCTGAAGAAAGCTCCAACTGAAGATAAAACTTTCCTTCTCCCCATTAATATTAAAGACAAGACAGGCATGGGGATCACACAAATGTTTGAGGGTGAGTCCATTCTATAAGTTGAGTTTAATGGTTAAATCTGGTGACCAAAACTGGCAAAAGACAATAACCAGCATTCTATAGACACAATTAATTCACTGAGCGACACATCATTAATGTGAACCTCTTAACCTTATGAGTTAATCCCATTCCTTACATTGTTGCTGTAAGTACAAGTATATTCATTTGCAGCTGAAAATAGTCCCCATCAAATATATTATTTTCTCCAATTAAATTCAATGAAAATATAATAACCAACTTTTTAGTCATTAAGTCTTCAGAAAGAACAAAGGTGCTTGTGTTTTAGAGTGTGCCTTTATATTTTGATTTCAGCATGAATAGACATGAAATTAAATGGAATTTACTGGTATGCTACTGGCTTTGTAAGGTGAACTAACAGGTTTGGTTAATTAACACTGTTTGTGTCTTATACAAACTCAACGACATTTATGTGTTGCTTCTCTCCTCTGTATGACAGTGAGAGTGTGTAACTGCACAGAGCTGGGCTACTGCTTCATGGCACCAGATGAGCGTAGCCTTAGCTTTGGGATAGGACCCACCATCGGGATCTTCGGCGGCGTTATAGGATTCTGCAGTAAGTCGCTCATACAAAACTCACACATGGATCAGCGTGCATTATCCGGTACATTCAGATGTTGTCATCTAGCTCTGAGTGGATGATGCTGACTCCCTTTTGCTTTTGTCTTGTTGCAGTTATTGCTTTCGTCATAGTGATCAGGCGTGCGAATAAAAGGGGCAAGAAGACTGAAGGAGAAGAGAGGGCCGCCATGATGTAGACACACACGAACACCTTATTTGTACTTTTATACTTGTGAGGACTTTCTCTGTCACAATTACGCCTTCAGGCACCTGAATAAATGTGTGGTTTTTAAATGCCATCCTCAAACCAAGACCCCTAGACTAACTCTATAGCTATTTACAATAATTACATTTTTGCATTTGCTTTAAAAAAGAATGAATTATTAACGCACACTTATACATAACATTATTTTTTGTGTCGCTTTGTCAGTGCTTTGAATACCTAATTACAGTCAGATGTCCCATTCTAATCATGCATATGCCTTTTAACGTATTTTATTTGAAGTTTTCTCCTGGACTCAGGGTGCCATTAGTATTTTAATCACCTCAAATACATCATTTAGTTTTTAGCCCTGGGCTTTTGTGTTGTAATTCTCTTGTGCATTGAGGTTGCACAACTAAAGACATTTTTGTCTGTAATGAAAGTTACTTTTGTCAGGAGCAACCTCTGCTAATTCCAATAAACAAAGAACCTGGCCACCACTTTGGTTTTCACGTTGTCATTGTGCGTTTTGGCCTGTGTGCGTGTGAACAGCAGTGCACTGTCTGTCCCTCTGTAGTTCTGACCAGCATTTACTCTGTGCTTATAGTCAGCACTGTTGAATTAGTCTTTTTCTTTCTCCCGCCCTCCAAGTCTGTCGCTTAGCAGTCAGAGTACTGCAGACAGTGATGCTCTGAGTCATCTCCTTAACAGCGGGAGACGGGCCTCTGATTGTTAGCACCGCTGAAAGGATGAATTGGCAGGATCGTGGGCTTTGATGCAGCACAAAGAGGCCGCTGCGCACGAAAGAAAGTGACGCATCCACGTGAGGGTTGAATGTGGCTGTCGCATGTGCTGCCACGAGCGCGCTTCCTCCCCGTCCATGCGCCGTGTCTGTGAGTAACTGTGAGCGTGTTCGGGGTGAGTCATCGCACTGGTCTGCTGCAGCTTCCAAAAGGCAAAACCAAGAACAGTGTCAGAGGAGTGGACTGAGCGATGGCCTCGTGGTGACAAACTCAACATGGAGCCTCTCCAGGGTTTACGTCTGAACTCTCTCCTCCACTCTATCCCGGCAACACTTTCCACAACACACACACACAGTGTTGGAGACTTGGTGGGAGAAGTTGAAAGACAGAGCGTGAAGAGTGTGGGTTAAAAAACAGAAACAATGAATACCCTAATTTATAATACAGAATTTTCATATTAATTTCCCATTTTACTAAAACACATCAATGTTAATTCCTTTATCTTTAAAAATCTTCAATTTTACATTGAATTCGTTGTTGGATATTCCTGGCTATTACCCGAACCATCTTTGTCCTGCAAAAGAGCACAAAACTGAAATTCAGTTTCTCTTGGGAAACCTTCTTCTCATTTATCACTTGTAGATCTTTGGGTGTGTAAAGAAACCAGTAGATAACTTCTGTCAAATGTTATAATTTGGAATAAATTCTTCAATGCCCCATTCTGCTTTTAAGAATGAACTATACTACGCTTTATAAATAATAGTTCATTCTGTGTGGCTAAAAACTGATTTTTGCCACAAATTGTGACAATTGATAATTGATCATCAGATTCTATTAGACGTGCAGCTCTCCTCTGTTCGGTTAGTAGGTCAGAGAAAGACAGTCTGGGATTTAGTCTTCTGTATGTGTAACACAACTCCAGTCTGGCATGAGTTGTATTACACACCCTGCAACTTTAGCACCTTAAAGTAGCATGTAAACAACTTCTGTTAACAAATGTCACTCAGCCTCCTTTCACAAACTCGTCCTAGAAAAAAAATACATCCGTGCTGCAGTGGAAACAAAACACACGACTGACCAAGACAGGATTTTTCCCAGTAAACTGACTGGATGTCACCTGTAAACCAGACACACCAGTTGTTCTGGATTCCTACAGCATGTCAACATTATGACAAGCAACGAAAGCTGATGCCTCAAAGCCAAGCTTCTTCTTTGTGACACAAAAGGAAATGGGATTCAATCAAAAGGATCTTTTGTAAATAAACATTGTCAATCTTACATCGCGGTTTGATATATTATCTCAGAGCTTGTGTAGTTAACCCTCCTCACACTGTTTGATGCTGCAGCCTCATCTAGCGGCGGTTAACGGATTTGTCGTGTGGATCAGTGTTTATTCTCACTGGTGGAGGAAGTACTATTTACTTGACACCCATTTATTTAGAATAAAATAAGCAATGCAAACAGATTTCCTAGTTTTACATTAGAATCTGGAAACTAAAGCTGTGGGGTGAAAAGAACAATTAATCTCTGAAGGAGAAAAATGGAAATACATAAAGTGAAGTATCTCAAATTTGTGGCGCCTGAGCCTCCAGCAGAGGTCCCAGTAAAGGCTGCCCCACCTGCAGCCGGAGGACAAAACACACAGTCAGGGGCGTATTCAGTGTTTTATTAAACCGTTCCACATACAAAATGTAACCCGCATAACTTATAACGCATAATTTATACATACGACTTTAGAAAAGCCATGTAACATAAAGAGCTGAATAAATGTTTACCACTTAGTGTTTCACGAAATGTACATTCTGCTCACTCGTTTTTTTTGTCAAAATGATTAATACGAACCCAACTCAACTTTCTAAAGGACCTGTCAAACATAAACTACTCACTAGCATGACTACTCACTGACTTGAGTATAATACACATAATTGTTACTTCTAACCCCTACAAGCAGTGGTGCACACTGCATGACTCCGTACATTTTGCTCCACCATATAAGATTAGAAATGAAAACAAACTCTGGCTTGGTGGTTTCCAAACTTTTGGCTTGTGAAATACTCAAGGGAATTTAAAGGTATCCAGTTTTGATTTAAAATAGATCAGTTTTTGATCATCTTGGAACCCCTGAAACCGATCTCTGGGTTCATTAGAGTGTGCAACGCAGCGTGGTAAGCACTGCATTATCAGTGTTATCTCTCGAGTCTAATTTAGGGGACTAAATTGTTAACCCAATTTGGATGTACACACATATGAGCTTAAAGTCAGTAGTTAACTTGACAGTCACTGTTTTACGTGAAAGCCAGTGTGTAATCATCATCATCCTCATCTAAATACCCACAGACTTAAGTATAAAGGTTTACATTTGGACAGTATGACTATATCATACTCTGACATACAATGAATAAAAACATACAGATGAAACAGTCCCAAGTTGTAACAGATTCTGAAAGTAAGATAAATTGTGCCCGGGAGGCAAATAACCCCCGAGAGAAGAGAAGGAGATCAAATGGCAAGAGAAGCAGGTCAAGTCAGGACGTCCTCAACTACCTCGGAGAGTCTCACCCCTGCATCGTCTTTCAGCAAACAAGGAAGTTGACACTTTTCTGTAACAATGTATTTTTAGCAACGTAGATAAATGGCTATGAAGCCAGAGGATTTGAGCTTCACAAATAGCATGTTGTGTATATATATGTATGTAAATATGACACTTCAATCCAGGGAAGATAACTTTACCTTCATGAGGAAGCCGGGTCTCCTCTAGCACTGCATACAAACAAATTCCTTATATAATTAAAGTTAAAACAATTCTTCCAGCTGCTGGACAGATGTTTTCTTAGTATGACCTTTTTGTCCACAGAGTGTACCCATGTGTAAATGTACACAGTTACACAAGTGCGCGCCCTTTAATACAACTCAGCTCTGCTCTTCTGGCCTCTGTCCTCCAATCACGTGAGGGTTGAACTGAGAGATGATGATGGTGATGTCGTCGCGGTACATGCGAGCCAGCTCCTCGGGCAACGACAGCATTTTTGACAGCCTCTCGTGGTCAACCGTGCCGAATTCGTTGTTTCCCACCGCGTGACGGATCAGGTGAGTCGCCGAGTTCTGATCCTCGAAAGCCGAAGACATGCGAGCCTTCCTCTCGTCGAGCAGCCCCTGCATCTGTCCCAGGGTGACTTTGTATCCGCCGACTTTGAGGGGCTGACGCAGGTGCACCCCTGTCAAATACTCCCCGACAATACGAACCACTTCCTGTCTGTGGAGGGTCTCCCAGAGGCCATCAGAGCCGATGACCTGCAAGCACAGACGGTGGAGAGTTGGAATCCGAAAACACACAAGTGTAACACGAGATAAGTTAAGTTACTCACATACGTCGTCATGTCTCATGACTTCAATACAAAGCACTAAATCTCCATACTGATACTGGAGAAAAATTATTCATAAAATCGGCTTTTGTCTGTTAACTAAAGAGTCAACCCTAAAAGCTGGGTAATTCCTTTTAAAGATCGACTGTTCTTTTTCAAATATGGGAATATATAGCATCAACAGTACATTCATTAAAGACATTTACCAGGAAGCGATCCTGTGGCCGCAGTTTGTGGTACGTGATCTCCGGCTCGGCGGTCAGGTAGGGGGGGGTGTGGTAGTTTGGAGGGATGAACTTGGTGTGCTCGTTTTCATGGAGCTGATCAGGTCCGGATTCCAACACGCCCTTCTGCAGTTCAATACTCCACTTGAACTTCACATCCCCAAATGCACGTAGCGGCATGAGGAGGCCGAGCAAACGGTCCTGGGAAAGAAGGTGAGACAGAGGGAGGGAAAGAGGTTTTAATCAATGCTGCAGCAACCACCACCACCACCACCACCTCTCTGTGCAGATTAGTAGGTGCATCACCTGTCGGATCACGGTCTTCCTCTCTGATGGAGGGTGTTCACCTCGTATCCGAGCCACCTCTTCCTCGTTTTGGGCGCTGTGGTCATTAGAGAGTGTGTGAGCGCTGAACGAACCATCCTCCGCCTGCACCCCCAGCACCGCCCGGGCGTCCCCGGAGTTTGCTATATACCTTATTGAACAGAAAGATGACGAAACCAGGCTCAGAAGGTCAGTTTGGTTCAAATGTGTGCGCGTATGTGTGTGATTTTATCCTCCTTACAGGTCTGATCCATCGATGTGAGCCACGCAGGCCGTCGCTCCAGAAAAGGCAACTCTCAGAACCCAGTAATGCAGGTAAGCATTTTGGTCTCCAACCTGTGTGGCAGAACAACAAAGTGATTTAACAATGAAGGGCTTACGTAGTCATGTGTGATGCATAACTTCAGATCTCACTTTGAACCAAACACAGTTTTATTCAATCAAGAGCCTATTTCACTATGTTTGTAAACGTGCAAAATCCTGCTTTGGGATTTTCTAGGTTTAGGACTCCCAGGGGATCATCAGAGTTTCTCATAGAAGCACTTTTTTCATGTTAACACAGCACGCAGTGATTACCTGAGCCTCTAGAGAAATGTCACTGTCCAGCCTCTTGAAGGCATTCAGCAGCGCCTCGCGGGTTTCTGGAATATCCCCCGGGCTGAAAACAGAGAAAAAGGAGCGATGTGTATTAAACATTAGGAGAAAGGTCAAGTTCAAGAACAGATCAAGAGAAAAGCAATATTGGCAAAACAACACAGGGCTCAGTGTTGGCGTGTTGCAAGGAATTCCAGTTCCTTGGGTTTTCCGAGGAAATTGGGTTTGAAATGATAGGAGAAGCAAAGAAATCCGACAGCACGCGATACCCTTTTGAATCCTCACCTGGTGAGATCTATCAACTCCTGCCAGTAGGTCCGGAGGCTGTTGAAGTAGAGAGTCTGAGCCTCCTTGCTGAAGTAGTCGTTGGGGTGTTTGTGCCACTGCAGGATGGGGCTGAGCGCCCGGCCGGCCTCCACCGCCGCCTCCAGCTCACACAATGTGTTGTGCGGCAGCATGGACACGGCAATGTAGTAAAACAACCTCTCACTCAGCGCCTGGCAGAGAAGAGGAGAGTAGGAAGACAGGGTATGACCAAACACAATAGAATGTATCTGTCCCTCAAACAAGCCTGTTTATTATGTTTACAACGTCATGTCATCATGCTTCAGGCTCCATTAAGCATTTGTATATGCAAATATATTGAACGCAGACAAATTGAACATATTTAACCCAAGATAACGGTCATTGCAAAATAATAGAAAACACACTCAATTTGGTCATTGTAAATAGTGATCGGACATAAGGAGGCTGCCTCATCACTGGATGGGTTACTACAATGAAACTTGAAGTTGGACCCTCTAATGAACAGTACATGTATTACTACATTAAAAAGGGGATTGTTAAAACAGAGTGAGCTTCACCTGTGCACAGGCGCAGCCAGCATGGCCATCAAACACACCCAGCAGCATCCCTCGCGTCTGCAGACACGTGGCCGCACTGCGGCGGTCTTCTATGGGAGCGTTGGCCGGCAGCTGATTACTCTCAAAACCCATCACCGACGACACATTCTTCCCATCAAACTCAGGCACCTGGAACAACAACATTTAAATGAGGGTAAGATGAAAACGTAGATGTAGAGACGGCCAGATGGGTTTTCCGTTGGCATGAATGACCCCACGAACCTTGAAGCTGTACTCGTTGGCCTTCAGAATAGAGTTGACCTGCGGGGGGGAAAGGATGTAGCTGCCGAGCACTGAGGTCGTCTGGTAACTTCGGGAGTGCTGGTGGCCGTGCCACATACGGGACGGCCGCCCTGAAGGGGGTCGGTGAGCGACGGGTCCTGACTGGGCCTGGTGTTGTTGGCATGGTAACAGGCTGGAGGCCAAGGCCGTCGCACGGGGGAAACCCCTGAGCAGCTGAGATGTCACAGGCATGGTTGAAGGGCTACCAGGTCCATGCACAACCCTATTGAAGGCATACATAGAGATCTCATAAAGCCACAGCTGGATGCATTTCTTTTAAAGAGGCATCAGTGTACAGACAACAGTCTCCTCACACCATTAAGCAAACATTGTGTTCCTGGAAAGAGCTTATTTATTTACAGTCCAATCTTCGGAAATCCAAGTCCATACACATATATATAAAAATCAGATCAATGTTTTAAACCAGCTGTTGATTGTATTGGAGAACCTCTGGAAATACAGTCCATCACTTTTCTCCGCGCCCTGGTTTGGTTACCCGCTTGTTAGGTGGATGAAGTGAATGTTTTCTACTAAGACAGATCCTTCTTCCATGGAGGTCGGTATGGTCAGTTTTAGCAGAATATAATGTTCATTGAGGTGCTGTTGGATAGTATTGCCTTGTACCGACAGATGTTTGCATTATTCCCTTCAATCAAGGTAGGCTAAATATAATTCAACAACCCCACAAACTGCATCCTCCAAAATGACCACACAGTTGAATCAACACCTCTTGTGTAGTTTCTTAACGACCCTCACAAGGGTTGGATTTGTAGCGGGACTGTTAGTTAGAGCTACGGTTACCGAATAAACAGTGGATTTCTAAAAAGGGAACCAGAGCGCATCAAGCTTAATTCCTTCGGATTGATATATTCTACTTGCACGCTGATCCCAATCAAACATCCTGCATTACATATGGCAACACCAAACCTGGCTCATATTATTATAGCTTTGTTAGATGTTGAAACACAAAGATATATCAAAGAGCCTTTCTGCAGCAGCTGACATTCTTATTTTGTTTCATCCGGGGGTCTGATGGAGACGAGTAGCGTTGCTAGGACACAGCAGCGCCACCCCGAACACGTTCCGGCGACTTGGGTTGCAGCGCTGCTCTCGCCTCCAACTTTAGATCGGCATGGCTGGAAATAGCTTCGGAACAACCTCAGCCCTGACTTGTTGGGTCTTGAGCAATCCTCTGCCGGTCACCATGACCTACTGAACTTGCTCCAGACTGTGATACGTCATATCTGATCCCATGTGCGGCTAAAGATCGCTCATTCGTGTCCGTCTGGTTAGGGAGAAACATGCAACGGCGCAGATGTTAGCTGCGTGTTGTGACCACGTTGTGTTGCAGCTCGTGAGCGGAGAAGAGAAGACAAACATCCTCCTGTAACGTGTTACCCGCAGAAAGACCCGGGAGGGCCCGTCCCAGCTGTGAGCTCTGCAGGAAAAAGTTGACATCACTAACTTGAGCTAACTAGGAGCAAAGCAAGGCGTTCGCAAGCTAACATCCGAGCATTGGTCTGAACTTTCTTTTCAAAACCCCAGAGGCTCTGACACGCTGTTTAGTACACGGTGACGCTCGCGTTGGCTTTCCGATGGATCCGGGGAGCGTCGGTCAGCCAGGGAGAGAAGCTACATGCTAATGGTGGCTAATGTTGTCTGGGTTACACCCACCCGGCTACCGTCAAACTGGATGATGTCTGCTTCGATAAGACGGGAAAGACCCAGCCGAAAAGCTATCTAGCCGTAGGTTGGATGTCAACATTTTAGCAGAGTGCAAGATTCACACTCACCTTAACAGATAGACGTGAAGAAGTTCATGACTTAACTGCGACCTGGTGCTGTCGACCCCTCCGTTCTGTAACAGTCTGGATCGCAGTGAACGCTGATTGGTTGAGCTCTTTCAGCCACAGTGACGTCATTGGACCCCTCAAAACAAAATATTATGTACTCTGCTGCTCTTGAAGTTTTTGTGTTCACGATGAGACAATTTCAGTTAAAAATTTAAATATTCCGAAAACACTAAAATAAACAATTGTGAGTTGAGTTTTTGACACCCAAAAAGCAGAGTTTAATATATATATATATATTCATTTTGCGAAATTGAGAGCGTCAAGTTTATTCGTATTATCTTATTTATGGAATAATATAGCCATTTTCGTCATATAATGTCTCACTAAAAGAAAAGATGATTATAATAACAGCTAAAAAATTGCAAATGAATAATGTTGGACTTGGAGAATTGAACAAAAGTTTGAACAGCAACAAAACCCTTCAAGCATGTTTCTAAATAATAACTAAACTGTGTAAACAAACCACAAAATAGGTAATAGAGACCTGCCTGCAAACTACACATCAAAGGGGAAACCCAAATATTTACTAAAATAATAAAATATGAAGACAAAGCAAACTAAAAATATTCGGTGGTTTTCACATTTTGGTGCTTTTCAGATTTAAAGGCAGAGGAAGACAATGGCTTCCTCGGTGTGTTCTCGGTAAAAGGTCAAAAGATGATTGTTCAGTTTCTATCTAACTCCAAGCAAACCTCTTTCAAGCTGTATCCATATTGCAATATCAATAAGAAAACAAAACATGTCTGTTGTATAGCTAATTCATAAAACATACTGTTTTACATAGAGATTTTTCTTAGTAAATTATATGAATTTTGTGATTGTCATCTGGAACTAAAGTGATGTCAAACAAAACTTGAAACAAGATACCAAAACATTTTAATTTAAAAAACATTGAAAATCCTTACAAAAATTGTATTTACAAAACCATGTAAACAGTAGCAAAAATACTGTGCACAAAACGAAAATAACAAAAAAAGAGCTGCACAAGCTGTAAACATCTTGGATAGAAATGCCATAAAACAAACCAGCACTACCAATTATCTATCAGGGAGATCTATATCAGAAATCTCTCGTCCACCAGAGTCTTGCTGACAAGGTTCTTCCTTCCCAGAGTGTTACGGATCAAACGAAATATCTGTAATAAATGAGATGGGTGTTTAATACATGTTCATTTTAGCACAACAAAGGCCTCACAGGGTTAATACTTCAAGCACTGACCATTTGCTGTACGCATGTAAGCACAGCAGCAAGAACAAAGCTCTGAGATCCGAGGTCGACGACACAGAAGAACAAAGTGTCAAAGATCAGCAGCGTGGCCTCATTTCCGTAAAACAGTACATCACTGAAGGAGTGGGCCTCATCTGCAGTGGGAAAATATACATCATATAAATAAACTGTTTGTATACAAACAAACATAAATGTAAGGCTTGCTTGGGCCAAGAGGTCATTACCATTATAAAATATGCTTTTCTCACTGGGTTCAAGGAACTCCATCCCTATGATCCTCTCAAACATCAGCTTGTCCTTCACTATATAGTCCATTTCATGGTGCGCCTGAGGTAGATGGTGCAACATTAGAGACAGAAAAAAACTCAGTCGTACAAAATTCTTCAGGTCAATGGAAAGAGCACATATTCTTTAGAATCTAACAATTAAATGCATTTACAATTTAAATGTGCTTTTGTGTGTGTCTAAATATGAACATTTATACAAACATGGTCTATTATGGATCCCAGGAAGTGGTTCATGGTCTGGTAGCCTCTGGCCCTCTGCTCAAACTGGTTAGCCGAGTTTGCGTCAATCAGCCGGGATCGTCCGTTTCTCTGAAACAACCATTTATTTTCAAAATAGGGAGTCAATGTTTTGCTTGGATTAACAGGTCAAAGCTTAATCAATAACACAACAAAGAAAGCACAGACCCGTCCGATTTGCTCCCGTATCCTGTCATAGTGCAACCGCAGGCGGTTGTTGAGGGACACCTGAAAGGTCTGGACCTCTGTATTTGGAAGTAGACCTCTCTGACCACACAGGGACTCCTTGGATCAAAACAATAGAAATAATATATATATATATACACCGTCCAATCGACAGCGGCATTCATTTTCTACAATTGTTAACACAACATGTGGTCTGATGCAACCTACCGCTTCTCTGTTCAGGTTGTTGTTCATTTCCTCCATGTTTGTGTCTGCATGCCCGTGGACTGAACGTCCGTGAATGTAGTAGCCAAAACAACGGTGAGATAACAGCAGCACAGAAACCTTTACATAGACATGGGCAAAGTACACCGACGTGAAACGACAATACAACGTGTTTAAAATGTAGTCTAATATGGACATTGATACTTACATTACTGATTGAGCAGAGATCAACAAACTGACGGATTTTGTCCTCCACAAAGTGCTCATAAAACACAGTGAAGAAAATCACCTGTAGCGACATGGGATAATCTTTTAAATTAGCTTTCCACATTTGTATCTGTATTCATCTAATTTCTTAACAAAGACAGGAAGAGGTGAGAGATTAAAGTGGTCGTGACCAAAGGATGCAATGAGAATGGCTGATACCTGCAAAAGCCCAATGCCGAGCCATAGCGTGGCGGCTAGACCGTAGCGCAGCATCAGGCTGTATGAGGGCGTATATGCCTCTGGGGAGCGCTGTAAAGCAGGCATGGGGTCCCTCAAGGCCAAGTTAGAGAATCCCAACACCTGAACAAAACAGGCGATGTGTCATCAATGAGGAGAAGGGACATAACGAAAGCAGTGTGTGTGTTGTTCTAGGATGTACTTCGAAAAAAAAGAGGACAGCCATGGTCTGAAAAGTTGGGCTGATCTTGCGGATGGTCTGGAGCTCGTTCCATTCATTGGCCACAAAGTAGGTTCTCCAGATGCTGACAGAAGAGGGGTCACGATTCAACTCCCCAGCAGCTGAAACAGCAGCGAATGCGATGAATATAGGATACAAAAAAACTGAATTGTTTCTTCTTTTAAGACTGCAAAACATCTGCTCCAGGTAGTTATATTTATACCTTGCACAGTTCTGCTGGTTTTGCTTCGTGGCCTCTCCCAGTCTATAAAGAATACATCAATTGACACCTGAAGGATCAACTTGTGCAGAAACTGGACAGCCTGGATAAGAAAAACACATACAATGCCATTTTAATATTTCTAATAGAAGCACCATAGGTTTAAAAAACAATACTGCTCATTTTTAAATCTGTGGGTCTAACCTTGAGAGCAAAGGCACAACCAATGTACGTCACAAACTGCTCCTCCTGTGCAGGCAGTGGTAACAGCACAGATACAAACTGTTGAGCCTAAACAGATGCATACACAAATTAATCACAGAAAGCAGCCATTTATATGACAACCAATTGTATGCATTGAAAAAAAATGTGCGGGAGAAGAACGTAAAGGAGGAGAGCTACTTGCCTTTAAAGTCTTAAGAGCGCAAAGAGGAAAAAAAGAGTTAGAAGTCCGAGAAAAGAAAAACACCATTTGTGTTTGGAAAATAAATCAAGTTTAAATAGAAAAGGGCTCAAAAAGAAAAAGTTACGGACAGGAGGTACTGATTGAAATATTACATATAGTCCCAAAGAAATCAGACTGACCTTGTAAAAGATAAGCCAGTAAAGTCCGGTTCCCACAGTGACGGCGAAGAAAACATTGGCCAGATCTCCGGCATAAAACAACAAAAACTTCAGCATAGTCTGAGGCAGAGAAGGAGAGAAAGACTTCTCACTCGACACCAGTGTTAACTCATCAAAACACGATATTTAATGTTTGCAAACAGGAGACAGAGATGACACACACACAAATCATGCATCAAGTCTTCTTCAGAGCAGGAATACATAGTTGTAAGATAGAGTGTGTTAAAACTGGGGGGACTCTGGGCAAAACCCAAGTGCTGGTTGTCGACCTCGGATGTAGACGATCATCTTTGGCACCACGAGATTATAAACATCGACGCACAAACATCTTGGTTATCCGATGACCCAGAATACCAAGCACACACTCTCTATCGAACTAAGGTGGAACATCATTTTCAGTTTTTCCAAAAATTGGATTACCGTCAAACTTTACACCGATATAAGCATTGAATCCATGACGTGTGAGAGATTAAATACCTCCACGTCAATGAGGGGGGAGGCAATCCTCCTCTTCCAGCTGACAGTCTTCAGCAGAGAGTACATGAGGGCCAATCCGCCAAGCACCCCGAGAGCGGTCTGTGAACACAAACATATGAGAGGCCCGGCTGACACTGTATCACTGGGAACCATGATGAGCATCAGTCGCTCACAGGAACAAAGTAATTTAACTTTAAAGGTTTCATTTGTAGTGCTACTCACATCTGTTTTTATGCGAGCCTCATTCTGATCCATCTCATACTCCACGGCAAACGTGGTCTGGAAACAGATACATTAATTCAACGCATTAACAAACCAACCGCTTGTTAGATATAAACAAAGACAAGACATTTTTCTCTTTAACGAAAGTCTTAAAGAAAAACGTCAGTCTTACTTTTTGAGATGGAAAACGTGCGTGCGTGTGCGTGCGCGCCAACTCACAGACACAGTTTGTGTATTGATATCCGTGATGGCAACGTCTGTGTACGTCACAGTCATTAGAGGAGGATAAACCTGTCCTTCTTGGGTACGTGGAACCAGCTGGAACCTACCAAGCGCATATTTGATTAAAAACATCACCGTGTCTGAAGGCAGTTACAACTTTTGTTCCCTCTTTTTCTACCATTGTGGTGTGCACAGCCGAAACTCACCTTATTTTGACACTACTCGCTACACGGATGACTTTGGGCAATGAACTTATGCTCTTCTCTCTTCCGCTCAGTGTGTCGACAGCAAACATACGCCGAGAAAGGTACCAGTTTTTCATGCTCTCTGTACAAAGTTTGTATTAAAGAAAATATGAAAACACGCACACACACACACACACGCAAACACACAAGAATGGAAATTTTACCTTGGTTGATGAACCGCCCGTTGTATTGCTGGTTATAGACAAGTGTAGGCAGGGAGAGAAGTTTTCTGTTATCTCCTCCACCAAGATCCATAAACACATCATAGAACAATGGCTCGGGATGAGAACCCAACAGCTCTGCTATGGAGAGATCACACTACACACACACACACACACACACAGCATAAGAGTTTATATTACAACTTGGCATTGCAAAAGAGTTTGTCGACAATGCCTGAGTGAAATGACAGAAGAAACACTCACACTTTCTTGGTAAGCGGTTCCAAAAGTGAAGGCGGCTGCTCGTTTGGCGGTGGTTTCGGGACAAAGCTAAAATAGCAGAAGAGAGGTGGTGTATTTTTAATACTTCAACCACATGAAAATCAATTTATAGCAATTGAATACTTTGTGTTAAGATGCTCAAGAGTGGAGGCATTTTAACATTTAATAAAAAGGTTTATGTTGTGTTCCGTCATTGGACATCTTACCTGAAGATTATCACCTCCTACTTTTTCCCATCTGAGGAACTCTCCTCCAATATTATAGACAGCAGCAAGTAATTTAATGTCAGTGTTCTGTCAGACAAACAGCATTAGTTAAATTCCAATAATACAAATGCTTCTGTAAAATTTGAAGTTGCTGCACATTTTGTACACTCATGAAACAATCTTTTTTTGTGATAACTGGAGACTACCACTTACCTTGTTTCTTCCTCTGAAACTAAACTTAATGGGAACAGGATCGTTCTGAAGCACTCGACTGGCCAGCCCAGGTTCGTCCCCATAGTAAAGCCATGGAAGATTAACTCTCCTGGAGACAAAGTAACCCAACTACAGTTTAGGGGAGTGACAACTTGCTAATTACCTTCATAATTTTCTGTCCTAAAAGTACAACTGTAACTAGCAGGGTTTTATTCCCACAGAAAATACATATATGCCATGATAGCATTGATTACCAGTAGGAAATATCTTGGGTTGAGCTGAAAGCAGCTCTAGATCTGAAGATGGTGTTAAAGAGACCGCAGGCGTCGGTGGAGACGCCACTGATGGAGTGCATGTTCATCACACACATGTTCCCGAGAGCCTGACATGCTGTCAGGTTGGAGAAGACCTGTAACCACACAAGTTGTTTATACACAGTAGCTGAAACACACACAAAATAAAATAAAACTGTCTTTCTGAGCAACAATCAATAAGCTAATAAAAAAATCTAAGCTATTTTGAACAAGAAGAAAACACATTTTGCATACTTAAATTACATGAGCATATTTATTTGATGGATTTTTTCTATCATTTAGGATTCATATTTTGATGATTATGTGTAAGGATTTGTCATAAACGCAGATACCACAACTATGATAATAAAACCACCACAAAGCTAATAAAATCATCTTGAGGCACAGAAATGGCTTACTGTGATGTTAAATCAACAAAAAGTTATTTTTTAACAAGAAACGTGGAATAGGAGATAGGAGATATAATTACAAGGCAGGCTGCCGACGAGGAGTAGAGGTTTTTGAAAAACCAGGCAGACTGGAAACTGATCTTCTGCAGGGACAAGAGAGCAGAAAATACAAGTCAGAAAACATCAAAGCAAACAAAAGGTAGAGCGACAGAGCGATAAAAGAAAAATAGACGCACCAACTGAGCATAGTTGACACTTGGGTTCACATTGGTGGAGAGGCTGCTTGGAGGAAGGCATAATCCTCCTGCCTGGAAAGACACATCCATAAACGTATTCTCATTGTCTGGAATTGAATGGTGCGTAGGGAGGAGGGTACGGCGTTCAGCAGAACTCACCAGGACATTAGGAGAGCTACACACACAGGAGGTGTTAACGAAGGAAGCCTGACATCTCTCACACCTGAAAGACAATTTTGGAGACTGTATATATACTCTGACAGCACTTTGTACATTAACATGTATTATTGAAAGCAGAGTAAACAGGGAACCCCTGTCAGAAAATTTGGTCGAGTAGGTAAAACAAATTGGTTATTGTTAGCTTGTAATGACTATACGAGACTCTCTATTTGCCTGTAAGTGTTTGGGTATGTCTCAACATAAACTGAGACAAGATAACATAAACCTTTGGCTTGAATTAATAAAACCCTAAATGGGATTTTTCAGTCTTTTTTGAATATATATTTTGAACTAAAACTTCGGCAGGGTTTTTCAAGGTTTACGACCGCAGATGCCATGGTCAACCAATCAAGTGTTAATCTGAATTTATCAGTGTTTTAATATTTTCGATACATACCTATCTCCACTGATGTTTGGTACAGACAAACTAGGGGAGTTTTCATTACACATTTCACACCTGGCCACATCAAAAAGGTTTCCATTGACATCTCTCTCCACTGAAAAACAGACAATATTACATAATGTACAGCCATTTATACATCAAATGAATGATAGATTATGCTATTGCCTTGCATTAAATTATTAGCAAGCAAATCCAACATTAAATACTGTTCAGAGGTTAAGAAACAATTCAGAAATGGGTCATTTAATTGGTGACCCACCCAGGACATTGCTGGCTGGACACTGGCACTTCCCCTCATCATTGACACGGGTTGGACAGCCAATACACCCAAACCCATCTTTAGTTACAGCCTGTAATGAGAGACAACTTGTCAAATCCTTGCTACAAACGGCATGAGAAGCTGTGTATGGAATTGGAGATGCAGTATAATAGTATAATTTGCAAGAAACGGCAGAGAATGACAGTAAAGTTGAATTGCACGTACAGGTCTATCAGCGGGACATTTTTGACAGGTAATGGATGCCTTGTCAGAGGTGAGAGTTTGGTACCCAGTCTTGCAAATGCAGCTTAGTCCTGCAGAAAAGCCAGTGAAAAGTTAAAAGGATGACCAGTGTTAAGTGTAGAGATATTAGTTACATCCTCCTGTAAGTTTAAAAGTTTTCTCCTAATCAATCATTGAATCTAACTTTACTTCCAACCTTTGTTAATTTCTCGCTTCTGTATAAGCGGTCTGTAAAAACAGAAAATCCAGAAGCGCATGTTGGCTTTCATAATGTAAAGTACAACTGTATGAAACTGGCATATTGCATTTTACATTCGATGCATTGCAACTTTATTAGCAAATAGTATGGCACTGTAGGTAATGGCATGCGTAGATTGCCTGTCTGCCCCGCATTCATTAGTTCCACTTCAAGCTTGTTGGCCCTAGTTAACTCCCTCCTTTCCCTGTGTATTCTTATCTTTGTTGTTACATGGAGTTTTGTTTACTTGACATGTAACCCTGTCTGCTAATAACTCCCAGCCTATACACTTTGTCAATAGAAGTACATTGATTGCTTCGACTTGTCTTTGAGTCCACATTTAGGTCATTCCGGCCCTCGCTGCTTCTTCAGCTAATAAGCTAAGTGTTTCATCTTAACAGTATTAATTAAATAAATTGTTACTTTGAATAAATATACTGCACACCGGACTTTGAGAAGTTATTTATGTTGCTTGAGAAAGGAAGGGCACTGCTGCTGCAGAAGTAGCGCGTTACGCGTATAGACTGAGGTTAAAGGGTTGTTGAAAGGTGTTTTGAGTCGAAAAAAATGTATTCAATGTCCAATACTAATCCCTAGTATATACGTTTTTGTCATTTAAAATGCTCTTCTTATTACTTTTAGTTTAGTATATTTTCCTTTGCAGCTGAGGGGAAGAATTTGTGGTAATAAAACTGACTATTGCTGTTTATACTCTAAGAGGGATGGATGTTGCCATTCAAGAATCGCTTAGATATGTTAAAGGTCAATTCATGAAAGTATCATGTTATCCATTACGAAGTTGCTGAAATTTCGCAAAGTTGATACCTAACTTAACTTTTGGATATATTTTCCGTAATAATGCATAACCAATGAATCTATCAAGTACTTATTGACATCCTGGTTTCGGATTTTGCTGCAAACGTTATAACTTCATTTGTCTTTTTGAAATGAAAAAAGGACTAAAGAAACAATGAAATTATATTACTTAAGAAGATGTGAAAATGTAGCTATTTTCTTGCATTATAAAATGAATTACTCAATAATAAATACTAAAATATTGGGGTTGGGTTGGTAGAACCCAGTTAATTAGTTTAAATATCTGTTTGACTGTTCGTATGAGGTTTTCATATGATAGATAAACAAACATTAATTAGGACAAAATGATTTACAATATATATGGCAACAGTACAATATTAGTTTAAATATTAGCTACTAATTTCCCATATCTGTCTTTGGGAGCAGCTATTGATTTTACTCTTTATTACTGCAGAGAGTGTTTTTTGTAAATGATCTCTTTCAGTTAAGTTAACAGTGGTTGTGAACTGATTTTAAACATCTTAGTTAGCTGACGCTAACTAGCGATCCGGACTTAGCTAACGACTATCCAGCGCATTGGGCGCTTTGTGTCTCGTTGTGCGGGACAGTGAGGTGGTCAAACTCACTGTTAAAACGCATTAAGACTGACCACACGTTTTGATGTCGTATCATCGTCAGTTTATCAGCTAACGTTGGTTATTGTGATGCGCGGCGGAGATGGTACCAGACCTGTTGTACTCCGTCGCTGATTTGGACCGCACCTCACACACGAAAGACTCGAGATATCGAAAAATTCTTCATCCGTACAATCTGAAGGAGATTTAAATGGAATTGCGTACTGCTGGCAATTAAGTAAATCCAGGTATATTAACAGAAATATTGTTAGAGGCACTTTGTATCTGTTAGCAACAGCCACAAGCGTCCTGGTCGCCATGGTAAACAACGGTCTACCTTTTTTACCCACAATTCCATTCATCAAGCGCGATGACGTCACGACCAACTAAAGCTCCGCTGTTGGCCAATATTATTTTAACTTAAAGTATGCAAAATAAAAATTTGAAACAAGGGAAAGAGATATTTGAGAGTTTTAAATTAGTTCTAAAAAATCATATTTATTGGGAAATTAGTCATTTGTGTAAAATCACCTTCTGAGGGTTTCAGTAGATATGTCTGGTTAATAAGTGGAAAAATGTTTATTTTTTTCTGGATCAATCTGTTTCTATACAGGATGGGGGTGTCAACTTCTGGCAGGAAACGGCAGTCTTTTTCACTTCCTTTTGATTGAAAGTTGTATGATAGGGCCATCCTCGAGGCAGAGAGAGAGAGAGAGAGAGAGAACCATGTAAGTATTCCGATCACGTAATTATTCATCATCTGAAAGAAATATAGTAGATGACATTTAGAGACTCATTAGAACACCGGTTGAATTTTGCGTGTGTAAGAAAGAAGCTGTAGCAGTCCTGGTATCTTTCAAACAATATTTTCGTATTATTTCATGAAGGCCTCTCATGCAGTATGCAGTCGTCAGAGGAAGCAGAGTAGATGTCAGGGGGAACCAAAAGGTGGGGTGAGAGTCAAACCACGGTTTATTTAATAGTCCTGTGTAGGGGCTTATCACCAGGACTAAACAAAAGGAAATTTCATTTTTCCCAAACTGGAAATGTGTGTGATGGAGTTGGTGGTTTTTAATAAATTAGGACAAGAAGGAGCTTGCTAAAATGTGAAAATAATATAGTTGCTTTCACATACTAAATAATTAAGTTCATGTGGCCTACTAATGCAGTGCGGACCATTGCATGGATCCTCATTAAATATAATTTTCCACTTATCAAGAAACGGAATTTATTTTAAGAGCTTATCATGCTTGTAGCTCACACTCCAGGCCGGTAGGTGGCGGTAATGTGCGCCAAACACATTATTCACACGGTAAACGAATAAGAGCTAATAGAGAGAGGAACCCAAGTTTGGATAGAGAGCGCGCACATTACGCTGTTTAGGATATGAAGCGAGTTTAAAACAGAATTTCGCTTTCAGAATGTAGAGCCTTTTACGTCAACATTAGCGCGCGCAAAAACATCCATTGCACGTGCCTGTGGTGAGTATTGGTGCATGTTGCACAGAGAAAGTAAAAGGTTTAGAAGTTAGTCGATTTTCGTTCGCTTCCTGTGCTGCGGTTTGCCACACGTGTATTCTTTTGCGCTTGATGCCTCATGGTGCCGCCTCCACAACCAGTTACTTTTGCATTTATCGCCATTTTCGATTTTACTTTTCAGCCACCACGTCGCCTGGTGTGGAGAAATGACCATAATACTGCGCTTGGAAGGCCTCGATGTGAAGGCAGGTACTGAAGATATACGGACCTTCTTTGCAGGCCTTCACATCCCTGACGGTGGCGTGTACATAGTAGGAGGAAGTCTCAGCGAGGCCTTTATTGCCTTCACCATTTACAGAGATGCCCAGCTTGCAATGCAGTACTCTGAGAAATTCCTCAAAGGGTCTAAAGTGACTCTACACATAAGCAGCATGGCAGAGCTGGAGCAAAAGGTGAAGTCGTCATTGAAGAGGAAGAAACCCTCCCCCATGCAGCCCACTGTGAAGAGCCCTGTTATAACTACAGATGCAAATGCGCTACCCTTGAATGCACATCCTCTTCAACCAAATACTGCCAATTTGCCACCGCCTCTTAATCTAGATATTGCAACTCTACCACGCGTGAATTCACACGCACTTGACTCCAATACTGCCTTTCTGCTTGGGATTTGTACGGTCCTTCAAGGTCTCTATTCAACCCCCGTAAGTGAAACCAGCGCTACTGTGCCAAGAGGAGATTTTCCCATGGCCGATGGTACGGTCACATGTGATGAAAGGAAACAAAAGCCAACTCCGGACTCTAGTCCGGGCTACGTCAGGCTCTTCGGTCTGCCGGGCACCACTACAAAAGAGGACATCTGCCAGTTTTTTAAGGGGCTGACCGTACAGGAAGCCATAGTCAATGTCGAGTTGGGACGCAGCCACGTCTGCCTCGCTAAGTTTGCAAACACGCAAGAGGCATGCGACGCTCTCCTCTTCAACCAACACTCACTGGGCCCCATCTGTGTGGAGGTACGTGGAGCCACTGAGAAGATGTGGACCAGTGCGATGCAGGAATGCCAAAGTGCGCTTGAGGTCGGGGGAGCGACACCAAAGCAGAGGCCTCCCGGGGGAGCTGTAAACCGCAAACAAGAAACCACTTCTGCACCGAAGCTCAAGAGGAGAGCTGTTGACCAATGGCCATCTAAAGCGCCAAAAAAGCAGATATCTTCAACTCCGGAGTATGTTGTCATGGTCACCAATTTACCCAAAATTATGACTAAGACTGAGATAAAAGAACTATTTGGATGTCCCAACATTGCTCACAAAAATGTACAACATCTGCTCGACAAGGAAGGCAACAGAACAGACGTCGCTTTTCTTATTTTTAACTGCACCGAGGACTACGAGTATGCAATAAACCTCAACGGCTGCCACGTCAGCTCCAATGCCATTGAGGTCAGATCAATCGGGGGAAAAATGATGAGGGAAATGATTGCCAAAACGCATCCGAGAAAACTAGAGCAATGTCAAAACACCGGCTCAAAGAAGAACAAACCAAATAGAGAGAGTGAATCAAATGTGTGGGAGAAACCGATTACTGACCCGGCAGCAAAGACATGCCTGTTGGTCAGAAACATGCCCGCAAATGTAAAGAAACGCCATATTAAAAGACTATTTGGAAAATTCAAAGTGATTGAGGAGAATATCATCTCACTACATGACAGGGATGGCAACGGTATCGGTGAAGCTGTGGTTCAATTTCAATCTCAAAAGTTTGCTGCACTGGCTCAACAGCTCAACGGGCAGAACTTCCTGGGGACGAGAGTGCTTCTCACTCTCATAAATGGGACTCAGGTGGAGGACATCTTGACAAGAAATGTGCCAGGAAGTTAAGTTATTGCAGCTCAAATGCAGACCCTGGCCAAAGATGGATCTATTCTTTTTAAAAGTTTTTTTTGTCATGCTTTAATTTAGCATTTCTTCACATTCCTGTTGAACATTTAAAAAAATAAAAGCTCGTTTAACTTTCTGGTGATGCGCGTTCATACCGCTACATATCTGCCCTTTAAGTAGGATAGGCGTGCGCGTGGGTTGGGGCTGAACTGCCATGCGACAGCAAGGAGTGGACAAAATTCTTGACTTTTGGGGGGGGGAAACACTGGATATGCTATAAGGTGTAATCATAAACCCTTCCAGGACAACTATTGAAGTATTCCCAATTAGTCTGTATCCAGAGATAGGATTTTATTTAAGGATTAGTTGAATTAAATGGATTTCAAAAAACACAATTTCTCCATTGGTTTAATACAATAGGGCCATGGGAAATGAACATTGGTGATACACTTAGTTCAGTCATAGCTGCTGAAACATGCACAAGTAAAACTTGGAAATAAAACTAAAATGTTCCTATATTCTAACAAGTTTAAAACAATAACACTAAAAGAAATCGCCTAAACTTAAACATTTACACAAAATCAACGCTCGACTTCTGGAGAATGAGGAATCACATTTAATGATTGTCATTTGTAGTACCTGGCAGGACCATCAGAGTACCTGGGTGTACCTGCAGAGACAACATGCCAAAAATCAAAGGCAGAACATCGAAAGATGCTTTTCAAATATGGTGGGTGTCTTTGAGAGAACATACCGGTAACAGACCTTAAAACACACTCGAATCACAACTGCAATGAACGGAAAGGCGACTGCTTACGTACCCAGGAGACTATTGGACGAGAACCGGTCGCTATTGCTCATCATCCTGGGGGTTGTAGAAGAGAAGCCTGTGGAGCTCATTGACAAGCTGTTCATACTGGAACCCTGAGGAGGACATGACACACTGACTCGTCAATCAACAAATGAGGATTCATGGAACTTTAATCTTTAAATCTTTCTAAACTAGATCAAATTCTGAAAGGATTCCTCCATACCCTCGATACACTCCTCAGTCTGTACTCCATCAGCACATCTGTCAGTTTTTGGGTCACCTTCAGCACCAGCTGTGCATCGTCCTCATTCTCAATCCGAAAGGTATCCTAAAAATGAATCCAGAAAAGTTACTCTCTGAATACAAAGATGGAGGAGAATAGATGCACAAGTTACGTTGCGGAGGAACCAGTGGAGCGAGTCGTGTACCAGGTAAGTGAGAAGTGTAGTAGAGCGGCTGCTACTTTCCGGAGCTGCTCCCATCAGGCCTGGCCTCTCTAGTGGTTTGTCTATTGGTCTGTCCAGTAAGCCGCCCCGGTACGCATCGGCTTGCATCCTGCCTGGGACATCCTCGAGGAGTCCGCTCCTTCCATAGCCGTCTCTCCCACTGCCTGATCCAAAGCCATCTCCGGCCCCAGCTGGGCGATGACCCATGCCGTCTGGGAAAGGTCTTCGATCCATACCGCAGTCATGGGAGTCTTGCCTGTTCGGATAGTCAAAGCCACCGAAGTCAGGCTCCCCATAATCTCCCCCCGGATAGTCGGAGAGAAGACCGCCCTGTGGTGGATACTCCCCTGGAAACCTCGGGTCAGAGAACCGGGGACCTGACGGACCTGTTGCATTTAAGTTTGTAGTTAATAATTAGAAAAATGGCCTACATGCACAGCGTTACATGCTTCAATGACTAACCGAAGGGTGGTCCCTTTGGTCCCATCCCTGGTCCTGTTGGAGGTATAAATTTAGGAATGGCAGTACCTGTGAGCGAGGAAAGGACATGGTAGACATTCATGACTTAGGTTGCCAACCAATAGTAAAAGCTTTATTAACTAACTCAGCAGAGTAACTTACGGAGTCCTTTGAACGCAGGTACTTCACAGGGCTCCTTCAGAATCACCTGAAAGTCACAGCAGCAATATACAAATGTAAATAGAATTGTGTATAAAATCAGTCATTCCAGTTTAAGATTTTTTTTTTTTTCAAACCTTGTTTTTCTTTAATGGTATATATTTAATTGAATGTTTATATAAACATTGGGATTCTCAAAAAAGGGCAGAAGGGGTGAAAGGACCTTCTCTTGCTCAAACAAATTTCAAAATAAAAGTGCTTGACAAGCAAGAAAACCAGGAGTGTAAAACGAGACTTGCTGCAGGTCCAACCCTCACCTTGAGTTGCCCCCTTCCCTCCGCCTTCTCCACCGCAGCGGAAACTTCTTTAATCGACTTCCTTACAACAGGGTCTTTGATGGCCTCTTCCTCTTCATGTGTGACCTTGTCAGGGTGAACCTTTTTCTGTATACAAGGCAGAGAAATATTCAAATAGAACAAATATGTTTTGCAATATTAAGCCTGTGAGGCAGACTAAGAAGCAATACTCACCAAGTATCTGAAGCTGTGTTTCCAGCCTCTTACGTGGGCAAGCATATCATGCTGCAAGCGCGAGACGGCACAGAGTTTACACTGGTAGTGTGGTGGGACAGATTTACTGGGGCTGCGGTACTCCCACACATATTGAAGACCTGCAGGCGCGTGGTGGTCATTGATCAAGAGAATTATAATCCATACAGAACAGGGAGGAACTAAGTGGGGGGAAAAAGGCCTTCTGCTTACCAATGACACAGTCGGTGATTCCCTTCAGCAGTTTGCCGAGAGAGGGCATGGTCTGGATGGATGCCCCTTTGGAATACACTGGAATACACAACAGACGTCAACACCAAGGAAAAGCTTTATAATGACCAACAACTGATAAACAAGTGAGACGACAAGGCTTGTGTCCGACATACTAATCCAGAAACGTGCAATGTATTAATCTTAGTTGGGAGGACACTGGATTTAGGAATTTATGTCGTGTTCTTGCACTACCTGCAGTGTCTGGTGAGGATAAATTCATTTTATTTAGTCAAGATGAACTGAACAACCGTTAGAAACCCAAACTCATGTGTGCTTTTGAAGCCTGGGGGAAGAACGGGGACACCGATTCTTGGATAACCCCCATCTTGGCCCAAAACTGGGCTGCGGGACACTTGCTCCCATGATGCATTGCCTCTCGCTGAGCTCACCCACTGGGGAAATCCCCCTTGTGTCGCACTAATGAAGCAGTCCAAGTGCAAACACAATACAAATCCTGTATAATCTGAAATGAGAAAAATTGCTTTTTTAAGAAGTAATGTATTACAAAAAATTGTCACTCAAGCCAGTGTAGCAAAGGCATCTGAAAATAAATGATTACTGCATTCTGCAGTGTTCAAATATTTAATGGCGGGAAGGAAGAAAAAAAATACAATCCCAGCACAAAAAGTTAAATCTTCATCAGCAACCATGTGCCATGTGTGGTTGTCCCAGTGGACTAGAGGAGCGTATGGGGCTGGTCTTCAATGCAGCAACATCTTAAGAGAATGGGTTGAAATTTCTAAGATTGTTCAGTATATTTTAAGTGTTGAAAATAGAAAACAGACCCCTGCGTCTGAGAGAGCAAGTCCCAGAGAGTGGTGAACATGCCACCATCACCCACGATACGAAGCAGAGAAATCAAGATTTCAAGCTTCAACTCTCAGCACTGGAAGTGGCACCGCAAGGACTTACCTATCTCAGCAGAGTGCTGCGGCTGCTTTCTCTGTCAACGGAGGGAATAAACCCACATGAAGGAGAGAGACACATACAGGCATTAGTGACAGGATGACACTTGGCAGAGGACGGAACTCCTCGTCCATGTCCGCCACACTATATATGCCACAGTGTTCCTTATCCTCTATGACCTCTGCATCAAGCAGTGGCAGTCAAAGAGACAGGGATGTAAACGGTATTTCAATCAAGTGGGCTGGTGATCACTCTATTGCTCTCATTAAATGAGAATGTACAACAGCAACATTTAAATTCCCCGTTGAACAGATATGAAAGTAAAAGCTTTGGTAGTCTGAATGAAGGGTACATTTTTCAATTTCAGAGATTAACTAACATTTCCCAGAAGAATATAATTAAGCTGTTGCAGCAGGACATTGTTTTTCCAAGGGCCTTACACCGGGATTGGTGTGTTCGGGAGCCCACTAAATATACGTTTGACTGACTCAAATGGTAAACATCCATGATCTGAGAACAACTAAAAAGGCAGATCCGTCAATATTTGTGTGCCCTGGTTTTGGGTTCATCTCTTGCTATGTAACTAATTCACATCGGGATTTCATGGATATCAATAAATCTATGTAACAATGCAGTTACTGCTTTCAAAACATTTTTACCAAGATCCCTCCAGCAGCTACTAAACGGGGGTCTTCTTGGTTATTGACGTAACGGCACTCAGGTGTAAAATCTGAGTAGCCGTTAGACATCGGTTCAGAGAACCCTGCTCACGTCCCACATCAAACTAAGTGTGAAATCTGAGAGACGGTTTAAACTTGAATCAGTTTCAGGACGGCGGATAAATGTTTGCATCGTGAAGCCAATGAAGTGGAAAACTGGTGCGAAGATATTCCTTTAAACCACAACAGTGATAACACTGGCCACGGACGGGAGGGCCGGACCACTGAGTGGGGTCTTCATGCACCAGCGTGCAAAAACAACCAACCTTGAGAGCACAAGGACTGGCACCAAGTTTACATGCCAAAGGACTGCTGCCGCCTGACTCTGCATCAGGCATCACAGCAGGCGGACAAGTGTACAAAAACACCAATAAGAGGAAGAGGAGGAGGAGGGGGAAAAAAAAAAGAGCAAGAGGAAATCATGTTTTCTTGACGACCGGCTGAAGTGACACACGTGAGGTGCGGGTGTAATGGTTTGTGTCGTTAGTGTTTTTGTACATTTTATCATGGTGCTTACCCTGGCATTTCTCTTTTGGTTTAACTGAGGCCCATTTATATGTGCAGGCTGGATGAATGAAGCTTGAGCCTCCATTTCTTCAGTTTCTCTCCTCTGTGGGACAAAGAAGGTGATTGCATCAAAAACACGCCAGTTACAAATAATTCCCCCCTCCAGCATAGAGACATGGGCTCATTAGTCGGTATTATGTTTCGATCTATGTTGCATATGTGATCTGAGCATTGCTGTGTTCATTGTGTTGTTACGTAGGATCGCAGGCCCAGTCCAGCCTTATTTACCCGCTGCCCTACAACATTCTATTCCAAATTCCGAACAGTATCAAATCCAAACGCAAAATACCACGATTTAATCTAGTTAAACAACAACACACTATTACGTGACTTACCAAAGCTATTTAACGCGAACTACGATTTCCTCGAAGCGAACGATCTACAGAACAGGAACAGTGCGATGACGTTAAAAAAAACAATTCCCAAGCCCCAAAGCCGCCTCAGATAACAGGAAGCAGTGCTTTTTGCCAGTCTAAAAACACATAACGTCACGGGTTTACCTTTGTGCTGTACAACCAAACTGGGTAGAATAAAAAAACACAATCAGAATAATTCATATATTCTTTAAAGTTCCAAGCCATTCAAATTAATTAATTAATTGATCGTGTGTATTGATAATTATGTTTGAAAGGCAAATGTGAGGACAACTATGTAGTACGTTCGTTTTGTGTACCAGGGCTTACCGTTATGCCTTGCTGGATCAAAATTTAACCAGGTATTGAACACGTTTTTATTTCTCATGTCAGCTTTGGAAACTATTGTGTAAAATTAATTCCATTGACAAGTAGGTGCATGCAATATTTCTCGGACATATTTTATCGTCTATGGTGTCGCAATCCTGGTTGCATGTTTTTATTGTTACCTTTGTAAGAGTACGCACCGGTATAGGGAGTCAGAGGACCCGTGGCATCAACACGAGATTGAAAACAGAACGCTTTCTTTTTATATATTTATTGACATTGAATAGCAGAGTGTTTTATGCTTTCTAAACCTATCACTGTAGAAGCCGCGGCCTTTTTTAATTGGTAAGTTAAAAACGGGACTGTCATGTATGATGCTGAACCGTGATTCGAATAAGTTAGCTTCCAGCTAGCTAACTCAGCTTAGCTGACGTTATGACAAGCGCTCCCCTAACATAAACTATTCGCAGAAAACGATTAACGTTAGTAGTTTGCACAGGCTATGCCACACAATGTGTTTTTAATACTTTAGCTATCGGTACCAAACATATGTCCCTGTGGTTCGTGCTGAAAACAATTCACTCATTCAATTCCGTCATCTCACATGCACGCATGGTTACACGACAACCGTATAGACTGCAGATATGAAGTCCAAGAAAAAGAAGAGACAGGATGACTTCCAGAAGGTCAAGTTAAAGGTGGGGAAGACGAAGCCCAAAGCTGATAACGCCACCAACACCAACTTCCGCTCAAAGGGAATCCACCTAACCGAACAGCTGAAGAGAGACCCGAGTTGCCCCACCACGCACAGACAGCTTGGTATCAATGTAAGCTATTTACCTGTCAGCAAAGCCCTTCTTTCACTACATATATTTTGGAATACAAACAGTCATTTTTTTCCTACTTTGTCTCCCCTTTCTTATACTGCACCAGGAGCTGCTGTCTCAGCTCCACCATCACAATGCCAATGTGAAACATAGTGCCTTGGTGGGTTTGAGAGAGTTGCTTTCCGTTCATCCTTCTTTGTTGGAGCAGCACCTGTCTCGCCTGCTTTCCGAAGTGGCAGCCGTTTTCACAGATAAGGATGGCAACGTTCGCGTCGCATCTATTCGTGTGCTAAGGTTAGCGGCATTTTCTGCCTTTTTTATATTTTTATTGAACATGTTTAATCTAAACGATCCAAACTGTTCCAGGTTCATTGCACAGTCTGTGCCTGCAGAACGGGTGTCTCCCTTTTACCCCGTCCTCAGTGCGCACCTATCTTGTGCCATGACCCACATCGAGGCAAGCATCCAGGGAGATGCCATGAAGGTCCTGGATGTGTTGCTGGAACACTACCCAGCTTTGCTAGCTGCACGGCCTGCAGTACTCCTCACTAACTTCCTAGAGTTGATCTCTCACAAACAAAATGGTGGAAATGCCAAAAAGTCCCAGGATTCTAAGGGACGGACCTGGGCACTGTCTGTCAACCTCAGCAGGGCTGTAACTAGTCAGCAGTGGCGACTGTCTGTTCTCCTCAGGTATGGAGCCCACCTGCACACAGATTCTAAATAATTTAGTTAAATTAAGATTTTAGCTGCTAATGATTTGGTTTGTGTCATTTGTATTTCAGGCTTGGACGCTTTCTGCAGGCAGTAGTTGAGGAAAGACCGGGGGAGGAAAGTGATATTTTTATCCCAACTGATGGAGCATTTAGCTTCAGTGGCGAAGGCAAGCTGACTCCTCTGTATCTCAACTGGGAAGAACTCATCTACAGCAAAGTTGGAGTGAAGGTGTATGAACATTCTGGGGCCAAACCATCCCCCCAGTCCACATTTAGACTCAGGTACAATAATGCAATCTTCTGGTACCATCTATAAGTAGGAAACGGAGACAGGGTTATTTTGAACCTATGACATAACAAATAATTAGTTTCAGTTGAGTTTAAACAATTCAATTTAATCTTATTCTTTATTTTATTCTCTGTCTGTAGAGCGGAGGTGAACTCTGGGCCCACAGTGGGCGAGGATCTGGACTCATCGGAGGCTGTTCAAAGCTTTGCCGCCACACTAGTTCCTCTTCTACTTGAGGTGTGGGTAGAAGCCAGTACCAGTGACTGTCCCTGGAACACCACCGAGGGCGCTCACCTTCTCAGCCCAGATGCCATGTCAGTAATGTTCCAGGTGCTGTTTATTCTGCAACTGCTAAGAAAACTGGCACCACAGAGGGAGCACCAGGATGCACTGGTGAGACAAGGAGAGGACGTGCATCACATAGTATTTTCTTATTCTACATGAAAATATTTATTAAAACTTCCTTTTCTTTGAGTAGGATGCATGGTTCTACAAAGAATACCTCAAAGATTTTAAGCAGCACTTCATGAAAAACTTTCCCTATGGTTCCCGGGACACACCAAGACATAAAAAGAAGGTTGATCTGAAAAGGTAAGTAATATCAATGGTAAAAACTTTCTTTGCTCTTCCATAGTGTTTAGAATGTCCCCCTGTGGAAGACACCAATGATCTGTAATACTAATTTCTGGTGTGAAGACCTTGACTTGCTCAAACTGCTGTAATCCCTCGGCCCTCCCTTTTTAGGAGTAAGCAGACTGCAGCCGTCCCAGGATTGACAGTGGAGCCTCTGGCCCTAAACATCACACTATGCCAAGTCATGGTGTCCCTCAGCCAGAGGCAAGTACTCGGTCGAGAGACAGATGGAGACTGGCTGACACCTTTAAGGACGTTTGTCCGAGACACTCTCGGCAGCGGAGTGAAACTGACCTACAGGCAGCTCCACATGCTCCTGGGTACCGTGTGGAGGATGGTGTTCACACAGAGAAGCAAAAGTAAGCACGTAAGGCAACGCCTTTATGTAAAAGTCTTTCCGATATTTGTAAATGCAAAGGTACAAATTCATCAAGATTAAAATAGTTTATTCATGTTACTAATTGGGATTACAGAACAAACCTACAGATCTATGGCTGTAAATGTTTCTCCCGTTCTTAAGGACAAGATTACGGGTTGGTATCCAGATACTCGTTGGTGAACGAATAGATATTTCTGTTTTAACGTCATTATCTGTATGTTTTGAATTTGTGCAGCAGTGACAGATGATCTGTTGGCAGCGGTGTATATCTACTACCAGCAGAGGCACCTGACTCTACAGACACGATCTCTGCTGCTGTCTTTTTACAGCAAGCTCTACCTGCAAGAGCAAGGACATGCACACGTAGCGAGGTAACCGCCGTCATTGTTGGTCAATCTGTGGGATAATTAAATGGGGGATTTACAATGCTTTTACACAGCGAACATAGTTGTAGCTTCATAATGTAGAGGTTCTGTTAAATATTGAATCACAATGTTATGTTTTCAAACCTAACCCTGTTGGTGAAAATAAAATATCCTCGCACAATGCGTTAGAAGCAGACCAGTGACTGAAACAACATATGAAGGAGTTGTGTATTATGTGTGTGTCTTCCTCAAGCTAATTCATACAGATCTGCACCTTAATTCAAGGCATCCTGTTTTTACGATGGTATTGATCTATTTTTAGACCCTTTTACAAATATGACAAACTTATTTAGGCCGCTTGTCATTTCAACAATTGACCAATGGAGTCCCAAAAGAAAATTCGTAAGATTTAAAACCTTCCCCTGATGCCATTCCTATGTCTAACTATGGCCGCTTCTGATTGATGGACACGTTTATGTTATCCCTTCCTCTGTCTCTCTCTGAAGGAGCAAGGTGTTATGTCGTTGGTTGGCATCTCTTCCTGTGCAGTTGTCCCAGCTGGGCCAGCGTAACCCAGCTCTCTCTGCACGACTTATCCTGTCAATCCAGGCTGCCGCCTCTCGGAAACAGAAAGACCTGCTCAACAGTCTGCAAACACACGCCTGCATGCTTTATGGTAACGCAAACTCAATTAGTGGGACCAACAAGGGGTCAACTATCATAGATCCTTTTAGCAATAATATTAGATACCCTTTTCATATTTATTTCTCTGCCATATCTTTAAAAGCAGACATCGACAACACAGAAATGTTATTGCATTGAAGCTTGTAATCACTTGTTGAATACAATTACTCAGTTACGTAAAGGTATTATAGGGTCATCTTAATAAGAGTTCTTATCTCTTATTTCAAATTCAATTATTTTTATTTCCACTGCTGAATTAATGAAAAGTAAAAGAATTCATGCATGACATTTTCTTTTCTGATTTCTATATACATTCAATACAAAATGCAATGGTCAGATTACAAAAGAGAAACATGTTACTATGCCACATGTTACACTATACTCTCTGTAGGAGGCAGTATAACTCCACATCTCCCACCCCCAGCAACATCGTCAAACTGAACTAGAACCATAGATGGAAGCCTGAACATATCCACTGCTACGAGGGTGGTAGGACGGTTGGGTTTTCTTTGTGACAGAGGGGGCCCATGAGAGGAGGATCTTGGATAGAAACTGCTGCAGAGCCAGCAGTTCACTATCACAAGACTCCTTTTGTCCGGGGGCTTCTGACATCAGCATGTGCGTCAGAGACGGACATAACAACACACACACACACACACATTATCTGAGCCAAGCCTGTCTCTTTTTTCCCCTTGTTTTAAATATCTAATTTTTATATTCCGGGTATTTATTTAATGTTCATCCTACTTTCCCAGAGGGTGCAGTGCACTGTCATTTCTAAGCAGTTGTGTGTGTGTGTGTGTGTAGATCCGCAGGAAGGAGTTATGGTGCTTTTGCCGGTAGAGTCCCAGCAACGAATGGTGCAGCTGCTCTACTTTCTACCCAAGATGTCCCCGTCTCTTCTGGCCAATCTGAGCCACTGCTGCACCGCTGGACGGATCTCTGCCGCTCTCAGTGCCTCTCTGATTCGTATTGTACACTTTCGGTGAGCTTTACTTTACTGCCTTATGTGTGTGAGTAGCCGCTCCCGTTTTAAAAGACCGGAATGCTCACTCCTGGAGTTCACCCGATCAGTAAACTGTGTTGGACACTCAAAGCGCTCCCCCCCCCTGTCACCCTCAGATGGCAGTATTGTGCTTTCACATTCCCTTTTCTGATTTTCTTGCCCGCCTGTAAACAGGTGCTGATGTGGACGCCATACGGCTGACAACAATAACAGCTGTTTCCATATTTTTGTATTCTGATACACACGTACAGACTACCTTTCCTCGTAAGTGTGTGTGTGTGTGTCCGCAGGCATTTGTGTGTCTGGCCTTCTACTTGTGCCAGTGTTGTAGAAATTTAGAGGGCAGGGAGTGCTGAGTTCGGATGGGATGTGTGTGTAATGGGGATGATACAAAGAACTCTTTGGTGGGCTGGAATGCAGAGTCGTCATGGAGTATCGAGGAAACCGTTCAGCCTGCATGTGCCTCCCGGGCTTCACAAACCACACTTGTTGTTAAATTGAGTTTCCTACTGTTACAGATCTCTTCTCCCCTCGGGACGAAGAACTTTACTTCTATGCTCTATTATCCTCAATGTGATGCTTTCACAAAACATGGCGTCATGAATAATCATAGGAAATGGGATGAGGAATGTGTAACCAGGAAATTTATTTTGAAATCAAGTTTGTTTGTCCAAAAAGAAAAGTTGCAGAAACACACCGTCGAGATGTTGATGTTCTCTGGGATTATCGCAGATTTTGAGTAGGCCATTGTTCACCATGCTCACCCATTGTGTTCTGTAGGTCCTCTTTGAGTGGCTGGTCGGTTGGGAGCCAGGAAGCGGCCCTTCAGGACGCGGACTACATCAGTTTCTTGTTTTCCACCCTGACGGGATTCTCGTCCGACAAGCTTGCCTCCCTGCAGGAGGCCGGCGACGCCCTTCCTCCCTCCCCTCTCTCCCCTCTCAGTCTGTACCCCACCTCGCTGGAGCAGTTCACACACCACTGGGATGTCGTTGAGGTGCGTTCACTTCACAATTGCCACAAAACTCGCATGCATGATAACTTCAACCAAGGCCACTGCCAATCAGAAATATTTGGACATAACTTTAAAAATGAAACTTGCAGGGTCTTGGAAGAGAAGACATTGTTTTGAAAAGGGTTGATATTCTGGACACAGCTGTGGTCTTTCAGCCTCCCATGGTCCCTCTGTGTCTCTCATATAGAGCTCAGAGGGTGGAAGCTTTATCGTGGCACTGCGGCTGAGAGGGGAACCTTTATCGCGTTGCGCATGTTGAAGATGCGTGGTTATCGGGCAAAGCGGATATGCACAAATGCTAATGAGAGCCCATGGCATGATGGGAGTGTGACATTTCTGCACAGGAAATTACAGTTAACATTACTAGGCCCTGGGGCAAGTGTGTGTGCAGGTGTCTGTGTGCATGTGTGTGGAGGGGGAGGGGGGGCTTATAATCACTAATTCAGCTCCTCAATTAAGCCCTCAGATCCTGCCTCTCTCATCTCTCTGTCTGAGTCAATCACATGCAAGTGATGGGCAGGAGGAGGGAGGGGACTCGAGGTGGGGAGGGGGGTGGGCATTAAGGAACGGACTGTGTCAACTCTGGTTCAACTAATGAGACAGGATTGTTTTTAATGACGACTAGAATGCCAACAGGTGCAACGTTCTGACACACACTGGCTTGCAACTCTCTCCTGCACGCGATTTGATAAAAGCTAATGAGAGATTGATTTGGATTCAAAGTTAATGAGGAGAAGCCTAGCACTATTTTTCACTTGTAAAGTTTTTGTCAGATTCTCGTATCCGTCCCACTTTAAATTAAATACAGACAACGTTTAGTGAGTTTTCTTTACATTAGTGATGGGGTTTGTCTGATAAATGCACGTTTAATGTTTTCAAACAGTTTTTTCCTCAAATTGTTTCTCCATAATATCATTCCTGCTGTTTTATTTTACAACCCTGACCCGCTTTTTCTACATAGAACAACTCTCATTACCTGACATCTGGAAATGAAAATTTAGAGGGATTTGGTCAATTTCCATAAAACTATGAGAATAGCATCCATAGTATTGTAACAGGAAACATAAACATGTTTTCTTTTGTCATAGTTTTTTTTTGGGGGGGGGGGGGGGTAAACACTTTTATAGTCTGCTGCATAGTTAAAAGCTAAACTTTGCCCAGAACACCTTTCAAATCTACCGAAAGCTCAATGCCTTGTGGTTGCAGTTTATCACAAACAATTCTATAGAAAAAATATTGTTTTGATATGAAATGTTTTTCCCTCACAGGAAGTCTGCCATTGTCTGGAAACCTTGGGTTCAAAGTCTCAGTGCTTTGACATCTTGCAAAATGGCATTTGCAAATACCTGGTAAGAAACTGTTCGTTATTGAGTGGGCAATATGTGCTTTGAGGACGAGGTTGTGTGAATAATCCTCCCGTTACGTGTGTCAGACCAAGTTGGGAGTGGTGCCTGACAGTATGGCGGCCGGGCTGCTCAGAGCTGTGTCCAGATTACTGGACTTGTCCGTCCTGCCCGTCGAGGCCGTGCTGCGCTTCCTGTCCCAGTGCTGCCTCAGCCTACTGGCTCTGCTCATCACCCTGGAGCAGGAGTTACCTGGCCAAACCAACCACAAAAGGTGTGTGTCGAATGACGACAACTTGAAACAAGCTTTCACTCCAGACCTTGATGGTAGCCATTATCGGGTGATAAAGCTCCACAAAAAAACGCATGTGTCCCGTTTTTCAGGGAGGCGATATGGGGTGCTTGTGTGTCAGCGTTGAGCTCTGTCCCTCGCCTCCTCCGAATGGTTCTGCAGTCGATGCGCGTTGGAGATTTGAGTGAAGAGGAGCTGCCACAGCTTGGACGGATCCTGTCGATGCTGCTGCAGCACACGCCGATCCACAACCAGCTGCTGGCCAACGCCGCCCTGCTGCAGGAGATCATACAGCACCTCACTGTAAACACAGCTCGCAATTCACAGACACTGATTTTGAGAAACAATTTCGACGGAGGGCTTGAGGATGTTAACTTATTACATCGGCTGTTGTCTGTGTGTGTTTCAGAGGTACACCCGGGGGACGACCAGGGAGCAGTGGTTGACAGACTTACTCTACTGTTACACCGTCACCGTGGCTCATGGCGCCTCTGCTCGCCGCGGAAACCTGAGCCTCCGAGACATGTACTGACCGCCGAATCGCCACCTGGTGTGTTTCCCAGTTCCCCCTCACAAAAAAAGCTTACAATGACTGATGAACAAAACACTCGCAGAGCAAAAAAGCAATGAGATGCACACAACAACACCGTCAGACAGGAATACGGTCGTCAGACGTGTTCTATTCTGAGCTATTTGTTTTTTGTCTTGAGCTGCTTTTTAGCTTCATTCTTAGTTTGGTGGTTGTTGTCGTCTTTTAGCCCTTTTCATACCATTGTTGCCGGAAGTTGTCCTGTGCACCTGGCGATGACTTTTGATACAAAAAGGTTAATGAAATAAACGTTAATTCAAGTTTGCTCTGTTTTGTGTCAATTTATTTAATTTATTATACAATTTAAAACAATTAAAAAAAACATTCAGGTACATCTAAAATACACGGTGAAACCATTATTTTGTGCATATTTAAGTAAATACAAAGGGAACAGTTAAGAAATACATCTTGCTCTTGAGACAGAAAGCACTTAAGAGACTGTTATATAGAGAGTAAGTGTGTGTGCCTGCGTGGCTGCAGGTGGGCTATCTCTATGACCGGCTGTTGATAGACTGCCTCATTCTGCAGAACAGGAGGAAAGGTTATCTCAGTGTGTGTGTGTGTGTGCGCGCGAGAGTGATGGAGATGGCGTGTGTATGTGTCACAATGGATGAAAGGTTATGTTTTACACACACTGTTTCTGTAGACTTAACCCCACCCTCCAAGGTCATGGCTCTGATGTCATATGGCTTAATTTTAGAAAACTTGGCACATTGATCGAACAATATGTAAAGTAATTCTATAGAGGTAAGGCCGCCAGCCAGCTGAGAAAACTTGTGTGTGTGGGGTCAGTGTTTCCCCCGGCCTCTGGTCCCCTGTCCCGCACTATGTGGTCTCAGGTGGTAAGAGTACTGCTTGGCTTGATTTACAACGTCAGTCAGGTGCACGCAGTCAATACTGCTCACTGTAAAATAAGCACAAACAATAGTTCTTCAGAGATTTTGACTTCATTAAAAGTGTGTATTAGTGGACGTCGGACTTACACTGGCTCTGTGGGCGTAAGGACATGTCCAGCAGCATCTGAGACTGGAGAGAATGTCCTCGTCTGGCCATTGAGTTGCCTGGAGGACAGTAAAGGAAAATATTTGCCTTGTGAACAGTTTATGCTTTCAAGCAGCTGGTGCTGCAAAACCGCCTAGGACACACCTTTAACATGTTGTAATAACAATAGCCTGAACCTAAAGCTGTTCAAGGTGTTGCCTTCAATTATGAAAATGAAAACACCCTACATCAACAGGCTCTATAGCTCAGTGGCAGAGCACTGGTCTTGTAAACCAGGGGTCATGAGTTCAATCCTCATTGGAGCCAAATTTTTAAAGAATTTAGTAATACAACTAAAAAAAATTGTTATAGTAAAAAGCTTCACTGTTTTAATGTGGCATATCACATATTAAAGATGCATAGGAGCAAAACTTTTCCAGCATCAGAAAAATAAAGAATCTAACAGAAAACACCACGGCCAAAAACACAATTGGACGGATAAATTGTGAAATTTTGGGCTATTTTGTCTTTTAGACGAATAGAAAGAAAATACACAATGCCTCAATTCACCAAAAGTTTGCTTTAGATTTAGCCTAATCTGCATTTTAAACACATTTAAAAAAAGACGAGAAAGAACAATTGTATTCATGTTCAATTGGGATGTATCATGGTGACATACTTTGGTCAAGTTATTCAACTGAAATATTTATGGAATTTTACAAAACATATCTTCAAATCTTGTAGATATCCAAAACACTGTGGTAAAAAACTAAACGATATGTAAATAAAATGAAAAACCTTTAACTTGGTTTCATCCAATGTTAAGAACTATGTTTGGAAATGTGTGCAAATCAATCAAACTTGCACATATCTGCGACTGAGTTATTCTATTTACATTTGAGACAATTAACAGGCAATTAAGAAATGAGGACGAATGGAACAGTGTGACCCTGTCCAGAGTTGTGTCAAAAGCCCAACTTCTCAGCATAACAAATGAACACAAAAAAAGAAGTGCAAGTCTGCGTGTGTGTGTGTGTGTGGGTGGGGGGGGTTGCACCATGTCGGGGTTTCTGTGTACGTTCAGCTGACGGCTCTACGCAGTCGTCTGACATTCCCCCTGACAGCTCTGAACTTTTCACGCTGCCAGGACTGTCAGAGAGCGAAGAGGGAGGGGATGTGAGGTGAGGGAGGGGAGGTGAGGTGAGGGAGGGGCAAAACACGTTAGTGGGCTCCGTCCGTCTGTTGGTGAGCGGTGGCGGCATGCACGTGTGAATGTTTTGGCGCAGCAAGGTTCCTGCCTGTTCTCCCATCATCACCTAGTGATGTGCGATGAAGGTCAGGCCTGTCTGCTCTACCAGAGGTTCCACACAGGACACCAGGCTGAAACTGTACCGTCTGTCTGTCGATTAAAGCGTCACCCAGACATTTACATGGGTTCCTGTTCCTAGAGTTTGTCACTGAACAGCGCGATCCAGACCATTTTATCAACCATCCTGATCTCAGGCCACTTCTGTTTCCAATGTGGCAATTACCATGCGGTCGGGCAGCAATGGTTTCCCAAGTGTTGGTTAGAAAACCGCTGTTGTTGCACTGATGCTGGTGAAATCCATTATAAGATCCTAAGACCTGAGGCCACAGTCAGTGGTGCGTCTCCAAGTACTTCCCAGCATCCTTATCCTTTGAACCATTTAGCCAAGGGACAATGGTTGTAAATCTTCATCTAGATTTGCAGTTACTTCAACTAGTGCTGCATAACAAAGCCCAGACACTCCTGTAACTGGTCGATCCAGTCACACAGCTCTGGTTGTGCAGGGTGTTGTCTTTATATAGACAAACTGAAGCTCACACTAATATAAGGGCTCTATAGCTCAGTGGCAGAGCACTGGTCTTGTAAACCAGGGGTCATGAGTTCAAACCTCATTGGAGCCTACATTTTCAAAATTTTAAAATAAACATTCAGTATGATATCTTTTATTCTATTGCATTAAAATTGAATTTATCCTGTCAAAAAGCTTCATATGAGCTTTTTTTGTAGATCTTCATTCTGTGAAACTCAGCCTAAAGACCATTTGTCCCCACAAGGCCATTTTCCCAAATTAATCTCAAAACATCGATCAAACAAGAGGAATTCATTTTCATGAGTTTTTTAATTTAATGCTCCAGCCGGATCTGACGGAGTCTTAACTCTGAGTTCACATTTGTTCAATTTTGACCTGCAAATTTGTACGGCTCATGGAAACAGTGACGCATTGTGTTAGAATAATGACTTCTCTATTTCCAAACAGTGTGCCATCATTCTGATAAATTACACCACCAGATATACAAAGTCCAACACCACTCTCAAGGACCGTCTGTAATTGCTGATATATACTGTATAGAGTACAAGAATGGCCCATTTAATCTGGGTCATTGCATCTTCTTCAGCACAAAGTTTGAAAGAAGCAATAATCTCACCGTAGATACTTTGCAGCACTGAGCTTTTACCCGTAGACAGTTTGTTGGGTTGAGTTTGGACTTCCATCTTCCTCCTGGTGTGGGCCTGGTTTGAATAATTTGACTCCACCTTCTCGCAGGCCGGTACCTCTCTCCGTCTGCAAGCGTGGAACCTGCAGACAAGCACCCGTGCGTGGGCAAAATAAGCAGGCACAAGATTCAATAAAAACTACTCTAGACTGTGTTCAAAGGTTGAAAAGCTGGCAAGTCTTAACACTAAGACTCACTAAGCATAAACAAAGTAAACTACATTAATTTAAGGCAGTTAATAGGCAGCGCGCACAGAATATAATTGTGAAACTGAATGGAAACAGAGGACCTCCTGTGGCGGACTGGCAACCTCTTAAGGGAAGCCGAGCGTGTAGGAGCGAGAGAAAAGCACAAAGCGGCTGCTGGTAGCGATTAGAGCAGCACGGCTGAACTTTTAGCCTCTTGTTAAACCAGTACGAACGCTCTAGATCATAGCTCGTCTGTCCCTGGCCTCCTTGTCTCACCCGTCTCCCACGCTCTCCCTCTAACTGCCCAAGTGTTGATGTTGATAGCATCCAGACCAACAATGGGGGGGGGGGAGGGGTGGCGCTTGCACGAGAGGGGAAGAACGGGTTGCCATGTACGTGAGAGAGAGGGCACATGTGGGCACCACATGGTACGGCCTCCTCCCCCACAGCCAGAGAGGCTTCAGCTACTGAACAAGGTACAACCACGCATGCACACACACACACACACACACACACACACACACACACACACACACACACACACACACACACACACACACACACAGGAACTCACCTGCGCCAAGCGCCCTGGATGACGCGCGCGGCCTCGTTCCTCCTGCGCTGCTCTTTGTTGTGTTCCCTGTGTGCGCGTGTGGAGATGGGTGCCTGCGTGGCGGACTGAGTCTTTCTCGACGGGCTCTTGCGGTCTAAAAATGAGCTGCTTCTGAACGAGGGAATGGGAGTTGCATCTTTGGCGGCGGCCTTTTCTGAAGCCTGCTCCTTATGGTTCCTGTGCTTCCGCGGAGCGCCGGTCTCGCCGCGGGCCGTATGCACAGTCACGTGAGCGTCCCTCTTCTTCAGAGGGACGCATTCTTGGGTAACGGTGTCAGTTTTGTCCGTCACCGCAACACACGTGGAGGGGAGGAATGTGCTTGAGGAAGGTCGTTCCCTGACTTTGGGCAGGGGGAGGGGGCCTGGCTTGAGGCCGGGCGGCTGGCCGCAGCTGACCGGAGAGAGAAGTTCGTTCAGTCTGGTGGTCTGGAGAGCAGCAGGCACAGTGTCACCGGTCACATGACGGTGGCAGCTCGAAGCATCAGCAACCTTGTGTGGTTCAGCTGCTTTACCTCTTCTGGAGGATCTGCTCTTGTGGGCTGGTAGGAGAAGGCATGAATAAACATAATTATAAATATTTCTTATAATCAACATGACTCCTTGTTTAAATAAGCAAAACACTCTGAAAGAGGGATGAAAAAAAGTATTAGCCTCAAATAGCAACATCATACCTCTCCAGCCCTGCATCCATTTATTAAAATAATTAGTTCTATGAAAGCATTTTCCTGTCTGCACATTTGTACCTTTGAGTCTCTCCTCTTTGCTCTTAGCTCGTTCAGCTTTGGATGATTTCTTTGATTCCACCACTGAGTCATTCATGGATAAGTCCTCTATAATGTTCACTAAGGAGAGCTTTTCCTGCTCTGCCCTCACCACAGGGACCCTCCGTTTCTCTGCAGAGGCCACTGAGACTTGCTGCACAGCTTTTCTCCTCCGCTGTTCTTCCTCTCGTTTCCTAAACACAAAGAAAAGCAGTTGGACATTTGTACATATATATATATAAAAGCGTGCCTGACCGTTTAGTCTAAAAAACACCACATGATCCAGGCAGCAAGCACATAGAATCTTTTGGGTGCAACTTGTGTAGAAGAAGAAAAAGTTTGGTTACAGCCGGCTTAGCAAAACGATCTGATAAAAAAGCAAGATATTTATACGAAAAAAATCTGATAAAATACATAAAACTGCCTGCTTTAAGAAGGAAAGAAACAACATGCCGCCCATATTGTGTGAGACAGACTAAAGGTGAGACTGGTGAGCAAATGACAAAATGAGAACAAGCCCAAAGAGAAAGAGACAGCGTGGAGACATATGTGTGTGCAGAGATGACAGCGAGAAAGACAGATGGACGGAGTGAGACTGTTCCTATCTGAGGGAGAAGAGGAAGAGGAACGAGACAGATAGTGAGTGATGAATCCTTTGCATGCAAATGGCAAATGTCAGGCACAAGAAGGTATTTGGTGACAAAGAGAGGGATGTTTACGAGAGTGGTACAGCAGTTACGTTCATCGGCAAGCAAGCAAGGCTTCGGCGCATGTGTGATTCTGTGTGTTGATAGACACTAAAAATGTAAGCATCTGCTCATCCCTCACTTCGCGGTCTCCTTGCGCAGCTGCTCGTGCCTCATGAGGAGCTGCTTCCTCTCCCGGAAGGCCTTGCGGACGGTGTAGCCTTTGTACACCGCCTGGATGGAGGCAGCGGCGATGTCCTGGATCGCTGCGATGGACAGGGCCCCGTGCTCCAGCATGTACTGAGTCACCTCACTGTGCCCCCCCAGCAGGGCGTAGTCGAGGGGAGTGTACCTTCACAAACGAAACACCAGTGTCACTCATACGTTACCCCACTTCCACGGCCCTCGCCTCCAGTTCCTCCCTCCTGACTGGCTGGGTCCTCACCTCTCTTCAGTGTGCTCCATGTGATTAGGGAAGGAATTGTAGCCCAGCAGCAGTTTCACAGCGTCCAGGTAGCCATTGTTACAAGACCAATGGAGAGCGGTCCGCCCCTGTGCACCAATAAGGAGAGCGCCCGTTCAAGATAGAATTGTCTTTCAAAGCTCAACATAGCTGACATGTACGCGTAGGGTTTCAACCTCCTTGTCCTGTATGTTCACATCAGCGTTGGTCTCCATGAGAACAGCCATGCAGGTGATGTAGCCGCCATAAGCAGCGCACTGCAGAGGAGTCCGTCCTGCCTGGTCCTGCCCAGGAGAGGTCAGATCATTAAACGTCAGATACAGGACAATTAAATAAGTACATCAGGATTAAGGACTGTTCTTAAAGCAGTAGGAAGAATGAGATAATTTCCACATTATATATATATATATATATATACACACATACAGAAGAGATCATTTCTGACTAAACTGATTTAAAATGACACAAGCTTTATCACTACATCAAATGTAAATCTTCTTCCTTAAATTAGGGGTGTAAAGTACTTTGTTTTGGATAATGCTCTGAGGGTGTGCATTCATACCTGTACGTTGGGACTAATCCCATTCTCCATCAGTATTTCACAGACCTCAGCATTCCCTCCCAGTGCGGCCCAATGCAGAGCGGTGTGACCATCCACATCCACCAGATCCACACTTGCAGAACCTGTGTTTATTGCATTTACAGTTCAGTCGAGGTGAAACACTTAAAAGACTCATGATAGGCCACACACTCATGTCTGTTAAATAATAAGGTAAAAAGGAACACTCAGGGGAGCAGATAATTGGAACACTTTCACTTATGTACCATTTACACCAACCTTTGATGAGCGTGAGTATGACGTCTCTGTGTCCCATCTCGCAAGCCCGAAACAGCGGCGTGTGTTTCATCACATCCAGAGAGTCGACCATCGCTCCCCTCACCAACAGCAGCTTCACTGTGCTCACATGGCCCGACAAGGAGGCTGCATGGAGTGCTGTTTGAAGACACAGACATACACACAAACTTTAAAAAAAACATCCTGACTCTAACTGGCTGGACAGTAAACACCCTCAGGACAACTGCTTCTGCCTTGTCTGCGTTTGCTTTGTTCACTTGCCTGCAGCTCCGCTCTGGGCTGTGGCTAAAGCCTCGTCAATGGCGGGTTAAACAGGGAGATTTAATGAGGAGCAATTCACTTAAGCTGGTGGCTATCCATACACCACCCCCCCCCCTCCATCTTCAATCCCCAGATAGCACAGACTAGAACCAAGTGCATGGAAGTGATCTGGGCACCAGTCAGCTCTGCTGCCCTGCACACCGTTCATTAGGCTGACTCAACCGATGCATGTTATGCATGCATAAACAACAACTGCCTGACAGAGCAGAGGGGCTATCGCCATGGCGATTATACGCCCCAAACAGCCCTGAGGGTTAGAGCGTGGCAGTTTAGTCGTATAGTCTGCGTTAGTGAGCATTTGTGTGTCTGTGTGTGTGTGTCAAAGGACTGCGCTGGCAGTGGTGGGAGTCTATTTAGGGGGGTTATTTTGCAGACAGTCTCACTTCCCTCTCTCCTTTAGTCTCGTTGTCTCTTTAGCAATTTTGGGGGAATCCCCAGTGACATCATCACGCCTAAAACAAGCAGCCGGGCACACTCTGGAAAAGACAAACGGAAGAAGGAAAGTGTGTGTGTTTGTGGACCCCTGTGCCCTGGAATAGGACAGATGTGTGAGGAAGAGTGGGGGATGTTGGTCAAAGCACTTTGGAGGAGCCTCAGTCTTCCCTCCTGTTTCTCAGGGGCTCACCGGTGCCTCCATACTTGTCGGCCATGTTGATGTCAATGTGAGGGGTGAGGGACAGCATGGTGCGGATGACATCATCGCTGCCCTTCCCAGCAGCCCACATGAAGGCCGTCCTCCCCTCCAGATCGGGTTCATCCTTCACAGACGGGTGGGACAGAAACACGCCCACTGTCTCCTGCAGACACACACGAGGATGGACAATATTGGTGTGCAGTAGTTTTGTTCATTGGACATAACAAGGATACTGAACATACAGGGTGAGACAGCTCCCTTTAATTATCAAAAATGTTTGGGGTGTTAAAAGGGGATGATGCTGACTCAGCAATTTCCCAGCTTTGTGCGTAAGTTTGTGCGCAACTCACAGCGTTGTTGCTCTGAGCCCCGTAGTGCAGAGGTGTAGCTCCTTGGCTGTCTGAGGGAATAGTGCCCGATGTGTTTCTCTCCAACAGCAGGTGGACAATTCTGGCATGGCCTGAAAAAACAAATGCTTACATTAACGGGATGTGTGTGTCACAGATCAAAGACAAAGATATACAGTAAAGAGCTGGACAAAAGGCCCAACTTGTCTTATCAGCATGTTTTCTCATTTAACTTTACAAACTGTAAAAAAAGAATAATAACTCCATATTTACTCACCAAGTCAAGTGTCAATATTATATAAACCTCTACATCTCTTACCTGAGATAATGATCAGCATGTATACATTTTTATCATTTTTGCCACCTTACCATAGCGTGTTAGTGCCAGTCAATATATTCACAATTTATCTTGTTTTATTATTATTTTTTAAATAAGACAGGATGTGTGTTCACTCACCGAGAAGAGCAGCCCAGTGCAGCGGTGTTCTGAAGAGGTTATCATAAGCGGTCACATTACAACCCTGGTAAGACGTCAGCACCTCCACCACTGCCTCGTTACCGTCGGCAACGGCAAAGTGCAGGGGCGTTCGGCCTTCATAGTCCTGCCAGTTCAACAGGGATTCAGTGGGAGCAGCTTCCTTCTCATAGGCGCGCACACACACACACACACACACACACACAGAGAGAGAGAGAGAAAAAGAAAAAGACATGAAGAATGACGGCTGAGGATAGAAGTGTGAACTGAATGTGTGTGTGTGAACAGTTGTGTGTACCAGTATGCAGCGGACAGTTTGTGTAGCGCTGGGCTCCTGACTGTGCGCCGCCCAGTGCAGAGGGATCTTTCCCTCGCTGTCCGGGATGCCGATGTTGGAATCGTGTTTGATCAGAAGGCGAACGTGTTCCGGCCGGTTATAAAACGCAGACCAGTGGAGAGCAGTTTGCTGTATGCATAGATGGAGTGGGAGATGAAAAGGGAGAACCACAAATGATGTACAAAGCTCAGCACAGAGGAGGCTGTTGTAACACCACGTTTGACGTTTCCATTTACGTTCAAAAGCGGACTCCACTTTGACAGAAAGGATGAGGGCTTTGAGCTACACAAAGCTCTCATTGAAGACCCAGCAGTGAGGCGAGATTGTAACTTAGATATTGCGGCATACTGAGCTATTCTGAGATTTTCCAAACCACTGTCATCTGACACGATGATGCATATTGGATTATTACAGAACAAACTACTGATGTCAAACACACAGCGGCCACAACAGACAAAGGAGACTGTTTGTGTATTTGTGGTCTTATTAGCAGAACTCAGGACAAAGACACATATTGTTAAACTGTCAACTGGTGTGTGAGTGGGCCTCTCCTTGTTTATGTGTGTGCAACCTAAAATTCCTGCAGCTTCAAAAGGAACTATCTTTAGTCAGTCACTTATCTCTTTGCAGGTTACTGGTCAGACTGGCTGGTTTCGGAGGTCAAACAGCCTTCCAACAACTTGTGTGTCTCTATACTGTAGTACCTTGTTCTTGTCTTGTGTGTCGACCTCTCCAGGTCCAATGTGTTTGAGCAGCAGTGCGAGGGCTTTTGGGGATGGGTGTCGGGTGGCCAGGTGGAGCGGGGTGATCTCCTCTAAATCTTTCTGCAGCCAGTTAGCGCGCCTGGACAGCAGCAACTTCAGGAAGCGCACATTCCCCTGCGACACAAAACACAAAATCAAGGCTTTCAGCTGCGTCTGGTTCAATCCGCAGGTCATCCGTCTTCCCTCCTCCTGCTTCTGTGATGAGCTGTTAGACAGTAAACAGCGTCCCTCCCTCCAAATCATCCTTAGTTTTGGTCTCTCACCACCAGGCCGCTGGATGATGTATTGTGCACCAACGTGAACGCGGTTGAGTGCGTTTAGTATATTTGCCGTCCCGTGACCACAACTCCACAGTCTGACGGATCTATCTCGTGTGTGAGCATGCATCTAGACTCAGAGTATGTGTGTGTGTGTTCCCGTTCTCACTATTCTCAGTCCAATTAGATCGGTAATCCCTGGCCTCTCTCCCTGTCTCAGCCATTTATTGATCAGATGTCAAAGAGACAGGTCTTCCCATCACTAGCACCCCCTCCCACACACACACACACACGATAGACCCCAATAACCTATTAGCACCTCTCTCTCTTCAATGATCCTGAATAAGTGCCTTCCAATAAAAGAAGCCACCCATAAACAAATGAGTTGTAAGGACATATATTAGTACCATATCCCACTCTTCCGCAGCTATGTTCCTGAAGAGACAACAGACGACCCGATCTCATTATTATAGTCTTTTGATTTTTCCTCAGTCAAGACTTATGTAGACGTAAATTAAAATTAAACGTGTCTTGATGCATAAGATTTACTTGGCAAAATTGCAGTGAAAAAGGACCTTATCCGTGGATTTTTCTTTCAGTTGGTATTCACCCCATAACCCCTAAAGCCATAGCTAAAGCCACTAGAGGGCACTGGCTTCCCATCGGAGCTTATGCTCTCAATTTCTCTCTTTTCTGTTGATTGTTTGTCTTCATATTCAATACATCTTCATATATACACATCCACTTAGCTATTATTAGGAATTAACTACACCTACTTCACAAAAGGGCTGACACAAGGGCAACATTTGTGTGTGCTCAGGTGTATGCCCGCGTCTGTGTTTGTGTTTGTCCAAACCTTCTGCGCGGCGAGGTGCAGAGCGGTGCGCTGGCTCTGGTCGGTCTTGTTAACCGTGGCTCCGGCCTTCAGCAGAATCTCTGCACAATCTAGTCGGTCAGCCAGCACGCAGTACATCAAAGGGGTCCGGCCAAACTGGTCCTCGCGGTCCCGCAGCAGCGGGTCTGCTACACACAAAGCACAGATCAGGCCAGAGGGTGAGAGCATGGAGATGTATGTCAGTCAATTACAATTGTGTGACTTACGATCTGATACACAAAAATAAATATTTTTAAAAAGATGACTCATTCTGTTCCACCATTCCACTTCCACCTTTCTCGATATCTTTAGGGCAGCTGGAAGCAATAAGGAAGTGATATAACACTGATAACCAAGCAGGTCAGAGCAATTGCATTTGCATTGAATGCTATTCTTTTTCTATTTGGCAGGCCTGAAGACTCAAATATTCAAGGTTATAAATATCAACATGGCCGAAAGTCCAGATAGTATCGGCACTCCTGCAGAAGGGCAGACCATCCCTTCAGCTGATGGACCACAGTACCAGCTTCCAAGCTGGCGTGACCACCTGCTCTGCAGTAATCTGTGCTCATACCCGCTGCTGCGGCTGTCCCTGCACTCTGACCTTTCTACGGATCCCGGAAAAGCAAAGAAACACATATAATAGTAATCAATAAAGAAATAAATTAACGAAACTAAACTAATTAATGAGAGTTGTTTTTAAAGTAACATGGTGGCTCTAAGATTCTACCTATGTGATGCAGTTAATTTAGAGATTAAACCTGTAATATATTCAAGAAACTGAAACTACCTGTGATGAGTTTGAGGAGAGCGCTCCTATCTCCATTGACAGCTGCAGCGTGAACCTGAGAGCCCAGAGACGCGGGTCCAGGGCTGGATGTGGCTGAGGCCTGCAACACGAACATATAGAAGGTCTCATCAGCTGTTTAGTCTAGACCACCTCTTTACCATTCAGTGAACCCCAAATAACACCTGGACTAGCCATGTTTAAATGCCTAATGCTCATTTCAGAATCCCTCCCAATCCCCACATATAAAGAATATATGTTTTTTTTATATAACTTTCACATACACAAACATCATTTACAATTTTGTTTGTCGTTTGAAGTCGATCCAGTCGATGGAAGCGATAGAGGAGCAAATTCAAATGAATTATCTTCAAACATCACAGTCAACCACACAATAAAACACTGTGCCGTGCAGAGTTGCATGTGTGCGCTTGTGAGTGTATATCAGTGTGTTTGCTCCTGCTGAGGGGGCTAAATCTCTTCCTGGCCCCACTTAACCAGAGCCCAGTGAAAGCTGGGTAATCTGCAGACAGGAAGCAGCTGGGGAGGGGGGGAGACCCTATGTGAGCGTGTAAGAGGGGGGTCTCTCTTCATGTCTTATTCATGTCTCATTAATACTGCAGCATGCCTTGCTGTGTGTGTGGGGGGGGGGGTTTAGAGATGTGGGACAAGGCCTGCGGGGCACAACACAGAAATCAATTATTGGCCCTAAACACATAAACGCTGGAGGCATAAACTCATGCCACAATCTGAGATTTCTCCGAGACATTTTCATTATCGGTCAAACAAATAAATTCTCTTCTGTCCGTTTTATTCATCACAACTAATAGGAAACGTTGACATGGGTGGGCTGATTTCCTGGGCCACAGTCTTAAAAACTTTTTAAATCTTGCTGACAAAAAAACCCCGGAAAGATCGGGAGGATGGAAGAAGCCAGTGTCATCCGTCCTTTCTTCTCATCCCCCTTTCGCTTCCCTCACCTCATAAAGCGTGCTACTGTAGACACTGCGTGCAGCATGGCAATTACCCATCATGCCCGCCGCCTTCTCACGCTCCGTCGAGTAGTGGCGGGGACTTGATACAGGTTAGGCAATTTTATATATATATACCGTATGCAATTTTACTGCCAAGTAGGTCTATGTGCACGTAAAGGAGGGTGGTGAAGGTGCGGCAAATGAAGGCGTCGGTGTGTGTGGAAGTTTGGCACATGTGCCACGGCATGGGAAGTTATTTTTCCGTGAGAGGGAGTATTTACAGGGGCTTCACTAAAAACAACCACAAACATCACTAATTCATAATGATTAGTCAGTCAGTAATTCGTGTGCGCTCACACACACACACATACACACACTCTGCTAATACTAATATCTAACACATGCAGAGATACATGGTCACAGTGGAAAAAAACTGATTTTAACAGATGACAGATATCCACTTTACATCTTTCCAATCTTGCCAGATCGTTCCGTACTTTTCTCAAGCTCTTGTTGACTTATTTTGATCTTTTTCGGCATTTCTGGAGTCAATATGAAAGCTCCAGGAGCCACAATAAAAATGTGCATTGATTTATGAATAATCTTAGATGAAGAAACCCTGACATGAGGGACACATGTCAATATTTTAATCTATGTGAGGGACATTCATAGCGCAATTAGAGTTCCATGAGGACTTGCGTGTGTTTTGGAAACACCTACAGTGCATCCAAATGTAGCTATAAAGGCTTCTGAAATCAAACAAAGGAGGGTATAAAAACAACACCAGGTCCTGTTGAGAGGTTTGGAGTGGTCTCATTTAGCCATTCATACTTGTTCCTCAGGGAGCACTCCACTTGTTAACATGAAGACAATAGCTCAGAGTAAACTATTGATCACGGGCCGAGGTCCTGACCAAGTGACTGTGTATCTGTATAAGTATTGATTCATGCTGATGCTGACATTATTTAGTCTTATTCATATTCTGCCTCATATAACTGCAGTGAGTTTAACAAAGAATCCAGAAACTCCCACGAAACCTTTCAGCAACACTACAGGAGTGCAGTTATACGTACCGCTGCCTCCCTGTACACACACACACACACACACACACACACACACACACACACACACACACACACACACACACACACACACACACACACACACACACACACACACACACACACACACACACACACACACGATGCCTTTGAGGCAGTGTGTATATATTTGTGTTCAGCGTGTTTGTATATGTATTTCTCTGGCTGTCTTTCAATATGAAGGTGTCTGCTTTTGATAGAGGACATAGCTACTGCATGCTGGGAAAGCAGTGGGGAACAGAACCTGAGTCTTTGGCCTTCATTTCAATTCCAGACAGACACACTTTCATAGCTATGTATCTTTAGCTTATACAGCTGTGACCGAGTGTGTTCGGACTCTTACATGGGGCTGTCATGGGTGCCTATACCACCAACAACCCTCTGTGTGTGTGTGTGTGTGTGTGTGTGTGTGTGTGTGTGTGTGTGTGTGTGTGTGTATCCATGTCTTAGATAAGAGACAACGGCTGCAGGGATGGGTCCATGGGTTTTGAAGGACAGGTAAAGAGGTGGAAGGAAGGATAATATCAGTCCACAGGGATGCCCTATCGGTAAAGCTCTATTTCTAGGGGACTTCCTGCTTCCCCGAGGACCAATGAGCTGGATCCCTCAGCTGGGGGTTGGGCCCTTGGGCACAGCAGAGCCAATCAGCAGGGGGCAAGAAGGCTGAGTGACACTTAGATCTGCTAATTTACATCATTACCACAATGCATCCTGACAAATGAGCCCCCAGGGTGCGGACCAATCACCTGGGAGAGTAATGCAATTAGGCGGGCCCACAGCTGTCAATCTCACAGCCACGGGTGTCAAGTAGTGACGCCTGTGGCTTCAACACCCCTGCCTGGCGTTCTCTCTTTCTCTCTCTCCCTCTCTCTCACACACACGCACACACGCACACGCACGCACAGATATAGAGAGGGAACATGCAAATTACCAGTGCAACTATGTGATGTAGGGTGTGTGAGTGCGTAGAGTATGGGACAAAGAAGTTAGTCCTATCTTTCTCCTGCAGGTGGAGGTTAGTAGGGAGTCGGAGCGGAAGGTGATGTGTGGGACTGCTCGAGGGACACAGAGATTGGCTTGTGTTCTCCGAGGACCTTCTCAGAGCGCAAGTGTGTGCATATCTTTATACAACTGGGTGTGTGTTTACATTTGCCCATGTGTTTTGAGCCACTGGGGTACCGTGTTGTTTATGCTCGGAGTCAGTGCTCTGTGCGAGAACTATGACAACAAGAGGGAGGCGAGGGCCGAACAGTCGGGGAGCCAAAACAGATGCAGCGCACGCAGGCATTTGACTGGCATGTAAATGAGCGGTGCCGGTAATGAGGCTTATCTCGGTCTCATTAGGTATAGTGATCTCACACCGGAGCACTCCACTGCGTCAATAGGGTTCTGCCCAGCATGCCGTTGATGTTTGTGTAGGCTGGTCGATTCGACTGTGACTCGAACGCTGTCAGGCGGTGCTGGAGATTAATCAGAGATCCTAATAACACCCAGATTCTGTCACAAAATACCAATGCCTACTCATCCACAGTCTCAGTACCAAAGGAGTGAGGGGGCAAGGAGAGCAAGATTTCTAAAAGTCACAAACCGAAAATACAAGCGAACCACTTCAGCTAAAGTCTCTGTCACCTTGTGAGTGTGGTCAAGACACTGCATGAGACGCTCCAAGAGTTAGGGGAGCTGTGTGTGTTTTGCGTCATCCCATTATATCACTAATGAGCCGCCCTCAGGAGGGAGGGGAGCGAGAGACTGCAAGCCGGACAGAAAGAGACAGAGGAAGAAAATGAGTGAAAAGAGTGTGGAGGGGGAAGCAGAAGGGGGAAGGGAGGCAGAGACCAGCTCGGGGACTTTTTCCTCTTCTCTCCTCCAAAACCCTTTTCCAACACCTCTGAGTCTAATTGAACTAAAACTGTGATCTAATTAAATGTCCAATTAAAGCGCAGAGAGCAATTTGCCCACTGGCGAATAAGAGTACAGGGACATAATCAGCTTGAAAAACAAACAGAAAAATCAATGGAAGCAATGCAAAATGGAAAAAGATGGCGAAAACAGAAAAGGCAAAGTGCAGGGAGAGCGGTGTGGGTTCATGTGTTCAGCTGTTCGAGTGATTGAACTGTCTTTAGACAAGGTCACCTCACAACGTATACATGTAGGGTTATAAACTATATAAAGATCAGCTTCTTTTTCTTTAATTTTTTCTTTAAAGAAAACTAACGTTGCCTTTGGAGAGCCATCAATAAATGCCAACTACCTCTTTTTCTAAAAACATGAATGTAAATCCTAAACTTTTGTCCTTTAAGACACTTCTAGGAAAGAGCCCATCTATCAATTTTCAGTTGGCATAATATATTATTTCGGTTTTTACTGAATTTGAACAATTTACACTGATTTGTTTTTTCTTAGAATAAAATATGCTAAAAACATAAAGCAGAGTAGCAACATAGTGAAAATAAGGGCAAAATTGAATACCATACCATATTGTAGCAACAAAGTATAAACAACTCAATTTAAGAGTTTTTTTCCTACCTGGGCAGATATTGTGATATATGTAACAGCACTGACATTTTTTTTGGATATTAAGAAGCTTATTTTCTTTCCAGCATAACAACTTAGGAAAGACATTCTGATCCGTTCCCAACCTGATATTCAGATGGGAAGAGAGAGAGAAATCCTCCTCTGACTCCATCTGTGAGTTGCTAACACACTGTGAGCCCCCTGTGGACAGCTTTAGCCCATAAAATATTAATGCTGGGATTCAATTCAACATTCCATCTTAATCTCCTTAACAATTAGGCTGTTCCAACACACAGAATTAGGTTTGTCCCGCATAGTCTCAATGGTTTTACTCTAGAGAGAGAATTACAAACTGGTAGTACAGGAGAGAGAGAGAGACAAAAGGAACAAACGGATGAGCCCAATAACCACAGCAAATAAAACTATTGATTTATAAACCTTAATTAAATATGGTTAACAACTCTGTCTGTGTCTCTCTCTGTGTGTGTGTGTGTGTGTGTGTGTGTGTGTATGTGTGTGTTGGATTCTCTACCATAGCTGCGTTGAGGGGCAGATGTTTCTCAGCTCAGGGCATCTTTTGAGGGTGTGGGTGCACGTCCAGGTCCCCTACCTGCCCTGATCCTGGCTCCTGCAGGGGAAAGAGAAGAGGATCGCTCACATACTGAGACAAGCCCACCTGTTTCCACAAACGAGAGCCAGCATATCGCTGCTACTGAACTGATTACAGGAGAGATGGTGCCCCAGAGTGACACATTGCTCGTGTTAACCAGGCCTTTCTTCTGAGGTGCGATGACATTTTGTTTCAGTAACGGGCTGTTGAGCTGTGGAGTCTGGGTTTGATAAAGCAGCAGCCACACACGTACATTTTGGGGTTTAGGGCATTTGCAAGGATTTTACATAGAAGAGCATAGATGGATCTAGTTCTAACTTAGTCCAGTGTTGTGCTACGAAGTAACGTTTTGCTCAATAACTTCATATACTTTGCTAGATGGTAGAAAATAGGTCGAACAGGGTACTACAGAAAAGTGAAGCATGATCATGCAACTCCCCCCAAGCTATTCACAAGCGAGCTAAATATACACAGGAGAACAAATATGTGACATCGAATAAACTGAGTAAAACATAAATGCTATAGCATTCTGGTAACTTGTCATTGCCACTTCTTCGTTGTCCGTGATATATTTACCGTTTGATTTCCTTTCCCCTTAGATGGAACAATTCTTCCAACTACTCCCGTTAAAACGCCAACGTATGGGCAAGAAAACACTACAATTCCCGTTAGTTTTGTAAAGTAATACACCACCATGATTGAAGTTTGGCGCTTCGCTCATTTCTGCTGTTCTGTGAGTTCAAATACTACATTACCCACAAAGCTAAGCTCTACCAGGAAGTGTACTCGCGTTTCCGTGGTCACCGTGAGATCTGTTCGCCGTCGATTTCCGTCTGAGGTCTAAGTGCAGCGTCGAGACAAACTGGCAAGATTCATCAGCACCACCTCCAACAACAAAACTGTACAATGAACCTGCTAGTTTTATCTCCCTCTCTCGATATCCGCTTCTTCGCGGTTGTACTGCTGGTAAGCATTCGAAACTCAGCCTTGGAATGTGAATCAAATACTGTGTTTTTGCTAGAATAGCCAGCTAACGGTGAGCTAGCTTAAGTGACGCCAGTTAGCCTGGCGCTGGACAGTTAGCTGCTAGCTAACCGATGAGCCTCTTCTGGCATGTTACGTGACTTTCATAGTGGCTAAGGAGACTATGAGCTATCCCACTCGCTTCTGGAGGTGTGGGTGTGTATCATGTTCATTGAGAGGACCCTTTGACTGGGCTTTACCAAACGACTCCCATAGCTAATGTTAATCAAGTTGTCCAGCTGCAATGTCAACTTAACCGGTAGTGCCGAGTGACGTTAGCTGTAACGTTAGTAACATTTTCATTTTTTCTATTCGAAATGTTACTCACTTTACAGACCGTCAAATCCAAGTTTACAAAATAGGCGTTGGACGTCTTGCTAACTTTGTTGAGTAGAAATAAAGTGTCGGCCTGGCATTGGATGTTACCACATTTTGACAGCAGAAATATACTGGCCATTTGTAAAATGTATGCATGGGTTTATGGTGGTTTTTCAAGGTTTCTATTTTTTATTGCACGAATAAAACGATACACATTTATTGTGTGAATCTGTTATAGACTGTAGGTCTCTGAATGGTTCTCGCCGGTTGGAGAATTCCTCTGTTGTGGCTCTTTCTTATTGGCTGAAACCCCGGAACTAGATATAGTGTGGCTGTTCCGCTTTGGTGAGGATTTGGGGCCTGAAATGAAGACTTCTCTCCGAGTTGTCTGTCCATCCGCAGCAACTGTGACGTTTCATTTCTGTACGCAACTATGTCAGTAAGAAGTCACATTAATCGTTTTATTGTTTAACTTCTAGAAGCAAATTAAGAAACATTCTCTACAGTGATGAATAGTGGAGTACTGTCTATTAAATGGTTATATGGTTTATGGTTTAATAGTTTATGGACATGATTAGTTGCAGAAACCATTTTGAAAATGTAGTAATTGCTAAGTAAGTGCATGCAGACATACATGCATTAAAAAAAAAATATATATATATATATATATATATATATATATATATATATATATATATATTAGTAATTTTGTTCTTTGACACAATTAACAGATCAAAATGAGCCAGGAAACTCTTAAACAACTCTAAACAAGGGGAAGGACGGTGACTAGCTAAACTATGTATATTGGTTTATGTTTGCGCAAACAGTTACATCTTGAGGTTCTACAACACAGCATGTGGACAGTTCTGGTTATTTCAGTTTGAAAATTTGCAGCCTGCCTTAAAACCAATAGTGTTTGTTTGTCATAGCCTCAACGATGATAGCAACTGTCATATATTCTGTTTGAAGAGAATCTATAGTCAGTAAAGATCACACAGCAGAAACACATAGTATAGACATTAAGACCTAAGTCTTTTAAGACTTTGCAATGTTAAGTGTTTACTATGGAAGTAAATCTGTGCCATCGGGGGTTGAAATAAAAAGTTGATTGAATTTCTAGCACTGAATATTTATGCATTGAAATTATGTACCTGAATGTTTTTCAACATTAAAACACCGCAAAAAAATTCAACCTAAAAAAAAAAAATGTTGAAATATTCGAAATGGAGGCTACAATATTCAACCGCAAAAAATTCAACCTTGGCACACCAATATGCGGAGGCTACAATATTCAACCCAAATAAATTCAACCTTGGCACACCAACATCCGGGACACTAAGGAGGAGCAATCGATTCTAGATTCAAGATCAGTAGCGTGCGTCAAGCTAAAGGAGCGAGCACCCAAAACACCTTCGGCTTCGGATTGTATCCATGTCCAATAATAACGGGACTTTAACTCTTCTTCATGTCATCAGTGTGGTTTGTGTCTGTAAGATTCCGTAATAGACAGCTGACATTTGTACATTAACAGACTGTGTTGGACATGAACTAAGCGGAAGTTAAACGAGAGCGTACAGCCGCTCACATACGCCTCTTCTTCTAGTTTTGAATTCATTTAATGATGCTGAGATCCTTCGACAAGCTGTTAGGAGTGATTGGCGGAGTTTTGAAAACCAGGAACGCGCTTGAAGAGGCAGATGAGCCGCTGTATCGTAGTGGGGGGGGGGCAGCGGCAGCGGCTTTAACGGAGCGCGCAGACGCATAAACCCGACAGGACATGCAGGAATAACCGCAGTAGCGCCGAGTGTGGAAAGTGGTCGGTGGAAGGATCCTTTTTCACAGCGGCACAAGCCGATCTCAGTTGGGTATTAAGCGACATTCAAAGTCCACGTAACGTTAAATGAGTCTTCATGACCATGGGTAAACTTTATTGAGGATCTGGCACAACACAGCGATCTGCAAGTAGCGCAGAGTCTTACATAAAGGGATGTACGTCTTAATGCGAGGCTTTAGAATTTATCTCAAAGGGATCCTGTATTTGCTCGTAAAGTCTGAAACGAGAACCCATTTTTCAGTGACGGTGTTACGTGCCTACTGGTTTTTGAACTACTGGTTTGGCTACGGGTGCGTGTTTGTTTTCCCCCGGTGTTACGTGCCTACTGGTTTTTGAACCTACTGGTTTGGCTACGGGTGCGTGTTTGTTTCCCCCCGGCAGGCAGATGTTGTCTGCCTCTGTCACTTGAGTCGTCACACATTTGCAAACATATTGTTCTGAAAATGTTCAAAAATGCATCCCATATCCATTGCAGCGATTACGATTGTATAAGTGAGCACTACGTCACTGCCACGTATGAAGAAATACATAAAAGAACATTTATTAAAAGTCCGCCACAACCGGGATTCGAACCGTGTCGCGCAAAATAACGAAGTGCCACAGAGCGGCTGTGCTACCCACTCGGCCAACCGAGCTTAATCGATTTCAGTTGATTTGTATAATTTAATAGAGTTGTATATCGTCAGTGGCAAGCAAACGTTTTGGTTTAGGGTGAACATTATATGTTCTTTTATGTATTTCTTCATACGTTGCCACACTGATGGCATGAAGAAGAGTTAAAGTCCCGTTATTATTGGACATGGATACAATCCGAAGCCGAAGGTGTTTTGGGTGCTCGCTCCTTTAGCTTGACGCACGCTACTGATCTTGAATCTAGAATCGATTGCTCTACCTTAGTGTCCCGGATGTTGGTGTGCCAAGGTTGAATTTATTTGGGTTGAATATTGTAGCCTCCGCATATTGGTGTGCCAAGGTTGAATTTTTTGCGGTTGAATATTGTAGCCTCCATTTCGAATATTTCAACATTTTTTTTTTTTAGGTTGAATTTTTTTGCGGTGTTTTAATGTTGAAAAACATTCAGGTACATAATTTCAATGCATAAATATTCAGTGCTAGAAATTCAATCAACTTTTTATTTCAACCCCCGATGGCACAGATTTACTTCCATAGTTTACTACCGTGGCTTATGTTAAATAGGTGCTGTGGGTGTCATGGTGATTCAGAAATAATTGAATACTTTATTTAATTATTTACTAAAATACTGTTAGTTTCGATAATAGTTAGTCTTTGGGCTTCTTTCACGACGTGTGAATTGTTAGACATGGGGCCTTTTTTAAAGAAAATATTTTATTCAGTATTCAAATGCCTTTTTTCATTTGACAATCAGCATCTCAACAACGCTGGTGAGCGTTGTTTTTTTTCCTGAAAAGAAACAATTATGGCCGTAGAATTACTACTAAAAATAGTTTAATTCTACTGACCATAATTGTATCTTACGTTCTGTAACATCACCAAAACAAGATGTATTAAAAAACTTGTGTCCGTATTGTTTAATAGCCATATCGTTAGTGTGACAGAAAAAATATGAATGCAACTAGGTGGATGTCATAAAGGACATAAAATAACATTTACAGAAGATTGCTAATGCAAATGAATGCTGCTTCCTTGTTTGGTGTTTTGAGGAAATTAGCATTGTGCTTTAACTTCATCTTCATTGAAACAGACTATTTGGGCAGTGTTCATTTATTAGTCTTTTAAATAAAATTCTGTGAATTTGATTGAACCACTAAAAAGTGTAATAGAATGTAGTGCAATTACGCTACATGCTTTGCTTTTTAGGAAGCTGATGGAATTTTGATATTGAAATACACTACGTTTATTTTTTACGCATACCATTTTAAATATGTGCACAATATGATCATCGATGTGATCTCAACTAAAGGTGTTTGGTCATGAAATTTCCCTCTGGTAATAACTAAAAGCTCATGTTGGCACAGTGAACTGTCTTCAGAATATTTTCTTCACTTAACCACATAGTTGTCTTAACCATCATGCATGTCTTTTCATGTTTTATTCACTGATCTATCTCTCCCTGTGCCTGTAGGTGATGGGCCTTTTTACTCCTGTACAAGCAGAAATCACCAGTCTGGACTCAGGCAACATAGATGACGTCCTAAGTAAGGCTTCACAATTTAAGCTTTTTTATATCTGCGTTTACTGGCGGAGCGAAAGCTACGGCACCAAAACACGGGCGCCAAACATGAGCGGAGCCGTTCATACCGTGCACTGGAATATTTTCTGAAAAACTAGAGGAAGTAGTAATCTGTGAGGCATCAAATACAACAAGTGTAACCCATAGGTAGGTCCGTTTATGGCCCAAAGATTGTAGGTGTAACTGGCTAAAAGCCACAATCCAACGCCCACAATGTAGAGGAGGGATTCTAATTATCTTTAGATGGTGTCATATAATAATGGACTACTGTAAGTATTACATGCCCTAGAAGTAAAACAAAGCTTGAATAACCTGTAAACAGTTCGATTTGGCAAAAAAATATTTACCCGAATGAAGGTTTTTAAGTATTTAAAAGCAAATTAGCCTTCTAAGTATAAATGCCTAGACATAGATATGGTGCTTTCATCATTTAATTTAATGCAAAAGTCAATTCACAGGACAAAAAGTCAGAGTTGCCCAACCAACGCCCTGTCCACATGCGGAGCCAACATGCCCCACGCGCCGGCTGTCATTATGGAGTATCCTGGCGTGCGCACTATAAACTAAGCTTTGGCTTGTAAAAAGAGAAGGGAGGAAACAAGCCAAATATTTTTATTATTTTTATTTTTTTCGCTTGAGTCTAGTACCGGGCAAGGAAACGGTATTTTCCAAAATATCAAAATAATAATTAAATACTCATTTATTTGGAACTATTGTTTCCTCTGGTCTTTAAGATATTGTATTTTTTTCTATCATTTCTCTAATAAAAACAAAGCCTTTTCAGCCCGCTATGTTAGTTGTTTTATTGGCCGCTGTAGGGAATAGGACAATATCCTGCTCTTGGATGCGTTGGTTAAATGCAGGTAAACAGTTTGCGCGAAAAGAAAAAGAGGCCAATTTTTTTGTCGTTGACTAAAACTTTAAGATTGTTTAGCTAAAACTTCTTAATATGCTTTACAAAATAGGAAAATATGCAGGACCATTCAAAAGTTAGGACAGATTTTTTTATTCTTTCGTATGAGAAAATGTGTCCAAATGTTTGACTGGTGTTGTACATTTATCAGTGTATTTAGTAAAGTATAAAGGCTTCTATTCTATTGTTTTGTTTTACTTTCAGATAATGCTGGGGTGGCAATAGTCAATTTTTATGCAGACTGGTAAGTGTTTTCTTTCTCTCTCTGAATGTTATTCATGTTCAAATGATCTTTGCTTATGATGCTAACTTTTCCAATGAAAGCCAAATGCTACAATTATATAGTTATTGGCGGAAGAGATTTAGGTGATTTTTACATGTCTTTTTATTCTCATTTGATCTGATTCATTAATGAATTGTCAGAGGCAAACACAATTTCTCAACATTAACTGAAAAAGTATATTTCACTTTCAAATTATAGAAATTGTTTGGACCTCTCACCACTTCCGCTTCACAGGTGCAGGTTCAGTCAGATGCTTCATCCAATCTTTGAGGAGTCATCTAACATAGTGAGGGAGGAGTTCCCTGAAACCAAGCAGGTGGTCTTTGCCCGTGTCGACTGTGACCAACACTGTGAGTTTGCTTAGCTTTTTTATTTTTTATGTTCGTACCAAACATTATATGAATACGATTAACATCTAAACCAAACTTGCCAAGCTTAAGACCTCAGAATTCGGGAGATATTCGAAAGGACCGGTGGGGGGGGTTCAACGGTGGGGGGTGGAGGGGCGGGTGCTAGCAGCTTTCTTTGCAGCGCCAGTCTCATCTTTTTCCATTGTAATTGCCGCGCTTGACTTCAAGGTGTAACCTTTATTATTGTCTGAAACGGCGCGCCCAGTGACTGATGGTGTAGCAATATTGTTGTCCGGGTGGAAATCAGGAGAAATCCGGGAGAAAGGTCGGTCCGGGAGAAATTCGTGAGTCTCCCGGAAAAATTGGGAGGGTTGTATGATCTAAACATGTAATTTATAACGTGCCCAACACATCAGAGCCATATCATTTATTTGACAACCAAAGCATTTATTTTGTAAATGTAGTGAACATCAAATTTAACTGATTTTGAAGCTTAAATTTGTGTTTTTTTACATGTTGTCCAAATTATAATCAAATTATAATTAATATTGATATACGATGGATCCAATGGATGGCCATTGGATGTTAATGGTGAAAAGAAACACACATGTACACACTCTACACTATATTTGATGCATATATGTACACATACACTCACCGGCCTCTTTATTAGGTACCCCATGCTAGTAACGGGTTGGACCCCCTTTTGCCTTCAGAACTGCCTCAATTCTTCGTGGCATAGATTCAACAAGGTGCTGGAAGCATTCCTCAGGGAGTTTGGTCCATATTGACATGATGGCATCACACAGTTGCCGCAGATTTGTCGGCTGCACATCCATGATGCGAATCTCCCGTTCCACCACATCCCAAAGATGCTCTATTGGATCGAGATCTGGTGATTGTGGAGGCCATTTGAGTACAGCGAACTCATTGTCATGTTCAAGAAACCAGTCTGAGATGATTCCAGCTTTATGACATGGCGCATTATCCTGCTGAAAGTAGCCATCAGAAGTTGGGTACATTGTGGTCATAAAGGGATGGACATGGTCAGCAACAATACTCAGGTAGGCTGTGGCATTGCAACGATGCTCAATTGGTACCAAGGGGCCCAAAGAGTGCCAAGAAAATATTCCCCACACCATGACACCACCACCACCAGCCTGAACCGTTGATACAAGGCAGGATGGATCCATGCTTTCATGTTGTAGACGCCAAATTCTGACCCTACCATCCGAATGTCGCAGCAGAAATCGAGACTCATCAGACCAGGCAACGTTTTTCCAATCTTCTATTGTCCAATTTCGATGAGCTTGTGCAAATTGTAGCCTCAGTTTCCTGTTCTTAGCTGAAAGGAGTGGCACCCGGTGTGGTCTTCTGCTGCTGTAGCCCATCTGCCTCAAAGTTCGACGTACTGTGCGTTCAGAGATGCTCTTATGCCCACCTTGGTTGTAACGGGTGGTTATTTGAGTCACTGTTGCCCTTCTATCAGCTCGAACCAGTCTGGCCATTCTCCTCTGACCTCTGGCATCAACAAGGCATTTCCGCCCACAGAACTGCCGCTCACTGGATGTTTTTTCTTTTTCGGACCATTCTCTGTAAACCCTAGAGATGGTTGTGCGTGAAAATCCCAGTAGATTAGCAGTTTCTGAAATACTCAGACCAGCCCTTCTGGCACCAACAATCATGCCACGTTCAAAGTCACTCAAATCACCTTTGTTCCCCATACTGATGCTCGGTTTGAACTGCAGGAGATTGTCTTGACAATGTCTACATGCCTAAATGCACTGAGTTGCCGCCATGTGATTGGCTGCTTAGAAATTAAGTGTTAACGAGCAGTTGGACAGGTGTACCTAATAAAGTGGCCGGTGAGTGTAGATGCCCTAGACACCAAAGCACTGAAACATAAACCTGCCTCAGCCTTTTGAGAAAGCAAATTAAAGAGAATTATTGATGACCTGCAAACTGTTTGAAGACTAATGACAAAACTGCTGCTTCCTGTGAAGAAGGGAGGCTTAGAGACCCCCAGCAGGGAGATTGACACCTGACACACACACACACACACACACACACACACACACACTCATTCAGTGTGTGTACAGAGAGTATTTACTCTTAGCAGGGGGCAGCTTTCATGTGGGAGATCAGACCTCAGAGCAACTGAAGGCACTGTTTTCAGACTGAGGTTTGACAGCCGTCTCTGTCACTGCGCCGCCCCTCATCCAGGCATCGCCATGTGTTTATACTCGGCTTCTTCCTCTTCATCAGTGATTTGTCTTTCTTTTCTTAACGTCTCCCCTTTCCTGCTGCACAGCGGACATAGCCCAGCGGTACCGCATCAGCAAGTATCCAACGTTGAAGTTGTTCCGCAATGGGATGATGATGAAGAGGGAGTACAGGGGTCAGAGGTCGGTGGCGGCCATTGCTGACTTCATCCGCCAGCAGCAGGTCGACCCAGTGAAAGAGATTAACTCAATGGAGGAGATTAAAACTCTTGATGTGAGTGACACACACTGTCTACAAAACATTGCAAATCCCACATCTTTATGAAAAAGAAACGGTATCATTTTTTATTCCACAGAGGAGCAAGAGAAATGTCATTGCTTACTTCGAAAAAAGGGACTCTGAAAACTACCACGCCTTTTCAAAAGTTGCCAACATACTCCGTGATGACTGCACGTTCTTGGCTGCCTTTGGGTGAGCTCATATTTATTTTAGACTAAGTTCTTCAGTTGCTGTTTGCCTTAACAATTCCTTCCATTCTGTGCTACTATAGAGCCGTATCTGAGGCCGAACGCTTCAGTGGAGACAATGTCATCTACAAGCCTATGGGGGAAAGCGCCCCGGACATGGTCTACCTCGGCTCCCTTAGCAATTTTGATCTGACCTACGCCTGGACCCAGGACAAGTGTGTCCCTCTGGTCAGGGAGATCACCTTTGAAAATGGAGAGGTTTGTGACATCTTTTTTTATTTTTTTAACAGAATGTCTGCTTGACCTTTTTGTTTTTTATCTCATACAAAATGTTGTCATTGTGCGTATTTGTATTTTTTCAGGAGCTGACGGAAGAAGGAATCCCTTTCCTCATTTTATTCCACGTTAAAGAAGACACCGAGAGTTTGGAGAAGTTCCAGCATGAAGTAGCTCGCCAGCTCATCAGCGAGAAAGGTGAGGCTGTGTGTTTTGTGGCATTTTGTTCCCGTCTTTACTCATAAGCCTTGTGGCCTTGTGTGCAGAAGTGGTGTTAATGACATTGGTGTCCCATTCTTCAGGATCTATAAACTTCCTGCACGCAGACTGCGAGAAGTTCCGTCATCCTCTGCTCCATATCCAGAAAACTCCTGCCGATTGTCCCGTCATTGCAATCGACTCATTCAGACACATGTATGTCTATCCCGACTTTAAAGACCTCAAGTAAGTGCCACCTTTCCCCTTTAAGATGAACTGTATGTGTGCAGCATTATGGTCCTTAAATATGCATAGTATCTCTCTCTGCTAATTTATTTGTGTTGTCCTTTTGAACAAGGTTTACACCTTTCTTTTGCAATGCAACTTTGTGGGCACTTCCCTTTTGTATATATGGAGAAAAATGGTTTTTTTTTCAAATATGGACTTTTTTTTTTAAAACCATAAATGCAGCCGAAATTAACAAATAATCACCCACATGTCAGATTAGTCTGATATATTTAGCAATCTTTTTTTTACCATATATGAAAATGTTCATAACGAGATCTCCATAAATTAATCCTATTTTATTCACCAACTACACCCCCCACCACACACACACAAACCATAATCCCCTATGCACTCAACAACAGTGAAATGTCACACCTCCTAAAATCTGTCCTTTATGAATGGGCCAGGACACTGGAGCTAATGTGACATGATTTGGCACGTGCAATAAGTGCTAAACTAATCCAGTCCAATCTAATTTGATCTTATTTATTCGCGCCCCCCCCCACCTCTCGGCCTCCCCCAGTCCCCAATCAGAGTTTGATCAGCTAGACAGAAGCCCTGAGGACTGACCAGCCCTGCACAACCTAATTACATCACATCAACCCTGCATGTGGCACACAGCTTGTTATTACATTAGCACAGTGTATTTAATATATATATATATATATATATATATACATGCACACATACGTGTGTGTGTGTGTGTGTGTTTGCGTGCATGTGTCCATGCTGCTCTGACAGACATGATTAGCTGAGACTGGAGACATGCTCTCCCTCTGTGATATGACAACAGCCCATGACCTGTCATTAACAAGCACACTTCACAGGACAGTGTTGATATGGGTTAATGCTGCTTAGAGACACGTCTGGAGGGGCTGATGTCATCTGCCACTGCCACGAGCTGCTTCGTCTTGTGCCAACTATATTTCTTAACTTGGTATATTGGAATGCTTTCGTTGAACAGACTTTCTATTGAGAGGCACGCATGAGTTACACATTTTGTTGTTCTCATGAAATTCAAGACTGGTTTAGTCCTGTTATACGAGTCAAGTACAGACGAAGGGGGGAAAAAACATCTTAGAATCCCAATACAATCCTGAATGCATATATATATATATATATATATATATATATATATATGCATGTTCTTATTTGTTTTTGGTATCATTTAGCATTACTACTTGTCTTGTCTACTAACTGTTAAGGAAAGTCCTTTGGATCACAGCTGCCTAGAGATCCACTTGCAGGTGGCCGTCCAGGGTAAAGCTCTTCAAAAGGACACCTGACCGTGTCGCATCCTGTCACCATGACATCCTCTCCTCCTCCCCCCTGACTGTCATATTGTTTGCGCCTTATGTACCAACTTCAGGATGCAGATTAGGTTGTTCGTTGATTGCAGGTTTGGTGATTTGTATACTGACTCCTGCTGATGCAACATAGTTAAAGGGACAGTTTACCACAAAATCAAAAATACATACTTTGCTAAATTGTGCGATAGGTAAGAACGATCTAAATAGTTTGAGTTGCTGAAATCCTGACCCGTTCATTCCAGATTATCCAGATCCCGCTGTGCTCACTTTCATGTTCGAACAATTTTCTTTCAACCACAGCGCAGAAAGAAAGTGTCCATTAACACTCTGCTGCTTTTACCCAGCACTGCTGAGCTAACATTACTGCCGAGGAGGACAGCATTCATGTTTTCATCTTGAGCTGTCGCAAGCCACTTGTCCACGAGTAGCTGCTCCTCCGTGGTGATTTGTTTGCCGGGTGTAGTTTGGTAAAAACAAAATAGTTCCCACATAAGTCAAATATGCTAATGATACATTTTATAAACAAGCACCTACTCATGAACAGGGGACGCTAATCAGAAGGAAATCTTAAACAGAAAAAAGCATTCAAGCAATACTATCATTCTCAGAAAAGAAAACTGTTGCTTGATTGTCCAATGTGTTTTTTTTCTTCTTTCTAGTATCCCTGGCAAGCTGAGACAGTTTGTGCTGGACCTTCACTCTGGGAAGCTCCACCGAGAGTTTCACCATGGCCCTGACCCCACGGACAGTACGCCCGGACAGGTCTGAATGCAGCGGCAGCACACACTCGTACGCAGCCACTGATAGTTTGTTTTACGTCGTCACGTTTGTACTGACTCTTCCCCGCAGGAGGAGACGGGAGGGGAATTGGCCAGCAGCCCTCCAGAGAGCTCGTTCCAGAAGCTGGCGCCCAGTGAGACTCGCTACACCATCCTCAGTCGGGACCGTGACGAGCTGTGACCTCAACAGCCTTCCAGTGAGCCTGTGACTCAATGCCATGCCCCAGGGTCAGGGAGGGAGGGAGGGGGGTTAGGGTTGGGAAAGGCAGCGGGACACAACAACAACACCCAACACCCTCACTGAAGGGAGAGATCTACGGAAGAGGAGGAGAATTAAGGGGGGAGAAGAAGGAGAAAAAGAAGAACGGGAGTTCAGTCCACGACACAACCACGTTGGAATAACCTATATTTTCATAACTCTTTCACGTACAGTTTTTATTTTGGATCAAAAGGAGGGGGGTAAAGAAGGAATCGTGTGTGGGTTAGGGGCATTAGGGCATCAAAAGAAGTGTTTTTACTTTTATTTTTTGGAGCTTGTAAATATGTTTATGCTACATGGGAGTCTCATTGCTGGTCTAAATTAAATGCAGTTTTCTTTATTTTATTCCTTTCTTTTACATCACCCCGCTTTTTGTAAAGAAAAATAACAGCTGTTCCCTCACTCCAGTTGTACGGTTCTTATCTGTGGCTAGTCAAATTTAGCCTGTCCAATAGGAGACTTTTGTTGAGTGTCCATGACTGCATGGTCGCATCTCAACATGACCAACTCTAGTTTAATTCATTTGTAAATTTGTAAGTTATCACAATACAACCGTTTGAAGTAGCTTTATCTCCACATCTTCTGCACACACACATTCTGAAAGAAGAGAAAAAATACAATTTGAAATACATGGTAGCAGTCATCATTTTAAACCATGACTTGACACAGAAGATTAAGAGTCTACTCCACCCTATGAGATGCACCCCTTCTCTCCCTGGTACTAAATGGTTATTGATAATAGTGTATCTTACAGTGCTTATAAAAAGTATTGCTCCCTCGGATTTTATACACTGTTTAACAACAATGGATGTAATTAGGATTTTATTTTTCACCCTGATCAAGAGAAAATACTGTAATGTCAAAGCGGATGAGCCTTATGGCCACGATACTAAATTGTGTTTAGTAAAGCAAAACAAAAAAGATCATGACCCAAACAGGAAGCCCGGCGGGCTCCTTGGTAGCTGGGCGGCTTCCTGGTGCAAACGTACAGCTGTAGATAAATGTCTACTATCTCTAACCTTAAGCTAAAACTACACCGGATTTCGAAGGATAATGTGAAAAAAAAATTCACGTCCAGATGTGTAGAACTGTTACAGGCCTATTGATAAGGCTGTAACTGTTGCCAAAGGTGCCTCTTGTAATTATTGTCTTGAAGGACTTGAAAAATTGTGCAATTCATCCAAGAAATCGGAGTATCTTATTTTTCTGCAGTGGCTCAAATGCTCATGATCGCCACCACTGTAAAATCTCAAAAGTCAAAGGGGGCTGGATACATTTGTGCTCCCAGGGATCTAATCGAGAAACACATTTGTTTTGCAATGATGTACTTTCAAATGATCCCAAATTCATGACATGGCTGTTTTTTCTGTTATCTGTTGTCAAATGTGTCATCATGCTGGGGGAGAAAATACTTTAGTGCTTTCACAAGACAAGAGGGGGAGGGGGGAGACTGTGATGAATGGTGAAAATATACAGTCGGCCACTTTATACAACTTCTCTTAAAACTGGTTTTGTCTCTTTATATGTGTTTGAGCTTTTGGTACAAGTCCTGTTCTCTGAGATCCTCTGAGTGTGAATGAATCCAGAAGCAGAAGCCCGAACCATTGCTAAGTTTGTACTGTGCCCCTCCATAGAGGCCGACCAATGCCTGCATAGTGACATATCAGCCCACATACAGAGGAGCAACAGGGCCTGAAGAAGAGTAAAAAAAATAAATTAAAGGGTAAATTAAAAAAAAACATTTTACAGAATGTGGTGTTTGTCTGATGCTTTTATATTTAAGTGTCTCTGAACAACGTGATGTTTATCCAATGAATGATATTATTGAAAGTGTGTGCGTCTCACACGTTGCAAAAGCGGATCCGTACAAACAGTATAATTCATTCAAACATTCAAGAATATTCACTTTGACACTGAATGGATGCTTTCTCTCCATATATCATTGTGATATATCATCAGTCATCATTTGTGCAGCTGTTCACGTTGCGATATACATTTGCACAAGAAGGAACTTCTGGCAAACATAGGTGAAGAACAATAATATGAAATAAGGATGCTAGCTCGAGGAGTAAAAACAATGTCTTAATAAACGGCTTGATTTACACTCCATACACGTGTTCACAGGTTTACACTCCCACACAATTGAAGTCGCACCATTTTTGCGTAGAATATAACGCAGGCTTTAGTGATAGCGTTTGACAAAATGGCTGAGGTGTCCAATTGTGGTCTTAATTTAATGACAGATTTATTTAGTAGTAATAGTAAAGATCAATGATGTCATGCTGACAGACAGTTGACCACAGCAGTGCGTGTCGACAGACGCCGTTTCATGTCCAGTCTCTTTAAGGCATTGTGGACCCCCCCCGACTTCTGCTCTGTGCTGCTGATTGCTCAGTCAACACGGAGGCCTCTGTGATTAGTCGGGACCCCGGGGTCAGAGGCCAGGACTGTTAGGTCATTTGTCCTTGTTCCGTTCTGGTGGCGGTTCACTCATTTGTTTCATCTGTAGATCCACTCGGGTTTTGCGGTGTTTCTGGACCATGTTGCCACCGGCGAACCCCAGAGCCCCCCCTCCCAGAGCCGCTGCCACGCCTGCGACTTTGAACCCAGCCAGCAGGCCGAGTGGACCTCCTAACACGCCGCCCAGCAACGCCCCTGCAAACGGCAGCACCGCCAACTTGTAGCCAACGGCCTGCAGAGAAGAAGAAGAAGAAGAGACATGTTCTGGTTTCATTTAACATCCACATACACACCTTTTGAGTCATTAGCACTTTGTGGCTTCAAGACAGTCCGCGATAGAGTTGGGATGCGTCCATCCTTTCATGATCACACATCGACCCACAAATAAGCCTGCATGTGTAAATGTAAATCAACATCAAAGACTTTTCATGTTATATCCATTTAGGAGAAATCAGAGAGATGGGGGCTCCGTGTTATTACGGCTGTTATCATCAGACTGGAAGGTGCTCTTTGCTGATGACAATTAAAGACGTGTGCACACACACACACACGCACACACACACACACGCAAGCCCGCGTGCAGGGACACGCACTTGATTAACACTTCACCGTTAAATTAATCTAGTTCAAAAGCGAGCGTTGCTTGTCCACATCCCGTGGCATTCGAGGGAATTTTAATTTCATCTGAGCTGAGTTAAAAGGACTCTGGGCACAGGTTGTGAAGGTAGGAGGTGTGTGTGTGTGTGTGTGTGTGTGTGTGTGTGCGCGTGTGTGTGTAATGCGGTTTGACCTGATGACAGATTACAAGCTTTCAAACACGTTAAAACATCAGACACCCCTCATCTCTTTTATCTCTCCACACACCCCGTCTAATGTGCAGCCCACTGCGTCTACGAGCAACCTTACAGAGAGGGCAACCTTTATTTGCTCTGCCAATTGGGTGAATTCAATTTCAAAAGAATGTTCAATTATTTTTAGCATTTATTTCAGAAATGTTAGTACCAAAGTTCCTTTTATTGGTATCCGCCGATCCAAATGTGGTTTTATTGCCTATTTTAATACATCAGCACATAATTCCTGCATTCATAGGAAAGTGAATTAAAAGTAATTGAAATGAAATTATATGAGTTTAGTGTTTATCCATGTTTTGTTTCCTCGTGTCCTGATGCTGACACTGTTGACAGTTAGACAGTTAGAAAATGTCAAAATCCTACGCAGAAAAAAAAGTTTACACTTGTGTATGTGTTGTAGATGAACAAAAACAGGTGATTTATTCTGAGTAATACAGACAAAAAGTTCAACATTTGAAGCGCGTGATTTGTGTGAAGGAGGCCACTGAGTTGTCCTCCGGAGTAACACTCAGTGTGTTGTGTACTGTATTGATTTTGGGAGGCCGAATGCTGCGCCTGAAAAACTATTTAACAGTCATTCAAACCCCTTCTTAATTCCACACACACACTCACACACACACACAGGCTGGCTCTTGTCACCCCTCTCATCCTACCTCTCTATCACTCTTCCTCCTCTCCACTCCTCTCGATCCCGAGCCTTTCCCCATTTCCTTAATTGCAGCTTTCCTCCGAATTCGAATGGATCAATAGGGACAAATGCTGTGGAATGGCTGGGAGGCAAAGTGCCATCGATCTCCCCATCTCCCAAACACACACACACACACACATCAGATTGTCAAGTCACACACACACAAGCACACACCTTCCCCAGGCTCTTGGTCCCCTCCTCCACGTTAGCAGCGGCTGTGTTGACGTTGTCCTCAATGCTGTCAATCTTCTCCTGCTGGGACTGATGCACACACAAACATATATTAACACACACACACACACACACACACACACACACACACACACACACACACACACACACACACACACACACACACACACACACACACACACACACACACACACACACACACACACACACACACACTTGATAGAGCTACCACCTGTTGTGTATTAAGCTTTCTTTTATCCCTCCAAATTTCTGTTCGCCAGCACAGGTTAGCAGGAAAGATGTAAATGATTGTGTGTGAACGTGGGAAGTATATTCAAAGGATGTTTCACCGGCCAGGGGGGGGGGGGGGGGGGGGGGTGTCATATTGTGTGTGTGTGTGTGTGTGTGTGTGTGTGTGTGAGTGGTATTGTGTAGATCTCATGAAATATTCAGTAAGGCAGCTGTCTCTCTCCATGTGAGGCCTGGATGGACACAGTGACCAAACAACAGCTAGAGCACTTTCCTCCTCCTCCTCCTCCTCCTCCTCCTCCTCCTCATCACCCTTTCTCCCTCTTTGACCTCCTTGCTGCAAGTTACTTTACAGGTTCAGCTCTGTCAGTTTCTTTCTGATGGCTTAAATGATCTTAAACCTGTTCTTAAACAGGCGTGTACTTTAGGTAGGATAAGAAAAAAAGAATTATGCTTCCTTTTAAATTTATTTTTATTTCATCTACATTTTTCAACCCTTTTATCAAACTAAATAAGCTATTGTCAGTCTGGAATTTTAGATTGTATTTGTTGTTTTATAAAGTACAATCACACAATGGGCAAATAATTGTGCATGAAAGATAAACAAGGAAAAAACATACAGGTAAGGAGACAAACAAGGAAAAAACATACAGGTAAGGAGACAAACAAGGAAAAAACATACAGGTAAGGAGACAAACAAAGAAATAACATACAGGTAAGGAGATAAACAAAGAAAAAACATACAGGTAAGGAGACAAACAAGGAAAAAACATACAGGTAAGGAGACAAACAAAGAAATAACATACAAGTAAGGAGACAAACAAGGAAAAAACATACAGGTAAGGAGACAAACAAAGAAATAACATACAGGTAAGGAGACAAACAAAGAAATAACATACAGGTAAGGAGACAAACAAAGAAATAACATACAGGTAAGGAGACAAACAAGGAAATAACATACAAGTAAGGAGACAAACAAGGAAAAAACATACAGGTAAGGAGACAAACAAAGAAATAACATACAGGTAAGGAGACAAACAAAGAAATAACATACAGGTAAGGAGACAAACAAAGAAACAGCCACTAACGTGAAGCATGTACCGACACAAACACAAGTATTTCCACTGTGTCCCAGAGCGGGAATATTACTCCCCATAACGATGTTTTCACCCTTGAGACACCACAACAACATGTCTATGCTCTCTGCCCCCCCCTCCTTTTTTATCATTTATTTTTTACCCTAACTACATCTTCCCTCTCTGTGTCTTTCCCTTTCACCGTTAATCTCCCCTTCGCTCGGCCTTTTTCTTTTTTTCCTATCCCTGAGGATAAAGTGATAATCTGAGCCTTCTGTTCTCCACCTGCTCCGATGTATCTATTGTTCCACCTCTCCCCCTGTGGACAACCCCCCCCCCCCTCCCTCCCTCGTCTACTCCTCAATCTCTCCTCCTGCCCGGGTGAAGGGCCTCTGAGGCCCCAGCGGTAGTCCTGAGCCGATCTGTGTAACCTCCTCTCGGAGGAGCTTTACCAGGCAACACCGGCGCACACGTCCAAATACGCACCCCTTCCTGGACATGCTGTAGGCAAACGGCCTCTGTCACATTGTTTTATCGTTCACATGGGGTAGCTTTGCACACATGTAGATAGAGAGAAGTGATTGTATCAGCCAGGAAGCACACAGTAAAGTTGTGTGTTTGTACTCACGTGGACGAGCAGAGAAAACTCCGTCACCAAACCGCCCAGTTCCTTCAGGTCCTGGGAGAGAGAGAGAGAGAGAGAGAGAGAGAGAGAGAGAGAAATTCCCCGATTCATTGTATCAGGATGCTTGTCACACAAATCTACAGCTACATTATGTCCAAACTGTCCGTGTTTGGGATCGACAGTGACTTTAACTAATGAACATCAATATGAATGTGTGTCGTATGTATCCCAGTAGAGCAGGAACGAGGGGTCAGTGGCATCTGATCATCTTGCAATGATGTTGAATAATGCAGGTAACCATAGCAACATTTTTTAGTCTAGTCTATTGGAAACTCCTTTTCATGTACTCAGTGCTTTGGTTCTAGTTTGACCTTTTTGAAGGAAACATTTTGAAGGAAAAGCCCAATTTAATTTAGCTGCTTTGGTTCCAGGGTTATTCTGCTTGCTGGCTCACATCATTTTCCAAACTCTTGTGCTATTCAAGAAACGTTTTAAAGCATTCCATTTTTTTCCAAGGTGAAATATTATTACTGGCAGCTATTGGTTAAAAGAATAAAATTTTAAAAAAGAAAGAAAAAAAACGAAAACAATTTCAAAACACAGTTATGAATCATTACTTTTGCCAAATATCTAAGTCAAGATTTCCGGGACATAGTTTGGTTGATTACTACGGTTTAAGTGGATTTAATGTTGGTTAAAGCGAGATGCTCAAACATTCAACTCCTTTGGTAAGAATCACAAGAGACAATTAACATGATGGTGCTACATATTTGGACTGTGCCTGATCTAATCCGACATTTTTTAATTTAAAATTCAACAGGAAGCTTACTTTAACTGAAACATTGTTTTGCACACCAAGAATATGCTGCACACCTTACACTCATATAAAAAAGGGCCCATAACAAGTCAAGAAACAAGCTCTGCTTTCAATTGAAAAATAAATGACTCTTAATTTAAAATAGGTATTAAATAGAACAATATTTCCAGCGTGTGTGTCAGGGTGTGGCTCTCATACCTCTTCCAGGTTGTCCCAGGACTCCGCTGCACTCTGATCAGCAGGGATTTCTGGAAGTTGCAGCTGAATTTGTCTGCCAGAGACTGGCTCTTCGCACATATTGTCATCCGTATGGCAACTGCTGGACACACAGCTGGACGGCGGCGTTGCTCGCGCTGGCTGCGGCGCGGGGTTCGAGTGCAAAAGCAAGAAGTCTCGTGCTGCGGCCGATGCCCGATCTCTGACCGGCTTGACCAGCTCTTCCAAAGCGTCGGCGTCTTCGGCACGGACCCGTGTGCACAGCTTCTCCATCTCTCTGACGTTAGCTCTCAGCTGCTGCAGGGAGACAGAAGAGAAACGGTGTCATGTCCGAGCATTTTTAGTGAGGGACACTACTACTGGGATGCTTGACTCAATCTAAGGGACACATTGACAGACGTGGTACAAGAAAACCTGTGGGAACATCACGTATTCACTGCAGATGCAGATGAGACAAGAGACTCCAATAATATTCATTTATCCCAATAAAAAGAGATGGGTCTACTGTAAAATACTATATCATAAAATGAACAAAAAATCCTTGTTATTATTAATTTTGCCGGTCGCCCCTTTTGGAAACAAGTGATCATGCTGACAGGTTAAGCATCCCAATAAACTGTTCAAGTGGTGGGAAATGTGTGTGTGTGTGTGTGTGTGTGTTTGCGTGCATGCTTTGTGGTGTGGCTTAATAAGGTTCAGCTATGAGGCTGGGGACCATAAGGCCTTTCTTCCCACTGTGCCCTGAGGGTGACAGGAGGATTACATCCCAGCCATCAGCCCTTCAGGCCGCAGCCCCACCAGGGCTCAGGGGTCAACGCGATGCCGATAACACATTCGGCTAATTACACAACATGAATAAACATACATGCATACACTCATCCGCGTGTGCAAAAAAACCTGAAAACACACACTAATTAACAGAGAGACAGTCGAGGCAGGCACAGGTCAGCCTGCAAATTAATTGTGAGTGTGAGATGCTCAAAGACACTGACAGATCAACCAAGCATCTCCTCAGTAGCGCATATTCTATCTATCTATGCTATGGAATACAAGCACAAACACACACACACACACACACACACACCTAAAGCAGAGTAGACTAACCCATTACTCTGGATTAACACCGTGAGGACATGGCAAAGCACTCTGTGGGTGTCCCTGGAGTTTGCAGGGTAATGGTGAGAGGATGGGTTGTGCCTGTTTGGAGTTATTTCACCTTCAGAGACATGGCGGCTTCCAGGCAACAACATCCTCAGAGACATTTCACACCCACCATGTGAACAAGGCCACAAGTACTTACACGCACACAAGAGATGGTGCTTTGGAGTTTTGGTAACAGCTCTTTTCTTGCCCTGATTTCTAAGAGTGAATTTTTACACAGAGAGTCTTTTTATGTATGTCTTTACTGGACATCTCTTTGCTCACCTCATCAGTTGTCATGGAGATGGTTTTAGATGTAATCATATGACTTTAGAGAGAAAATTTGTCCTTAGAAAAGTTTGTATATGGCGGGCGGGCAGGAGGAGGGGAGGGGGTAGGGTTGAGGGGGACAACAAGTAAGTTGGAACTAGTGTTGCGTGGAGACAGAAGGCGGATGGTGTTTCTTGTCAAGTTGCTGTTTTTCCGTTGATACACAACAAAGTAACATCCGGTTGGTGCGTGCGTAGTGACTCATTGTTGTGTGGCTCACTGCCAGGCTCTGACTTACACACACACACACACACACACACACACACACACACACACCTACTGTTTTAGTTTACAGAGTGTTATCTTATACCTGAACAGTTCTGCTGGCATTAATATGCTCCAGATGAAGCCGGTCCCATTGCAGGCTTTGTTGGTACTGCGGGAATGAAAGAGAAACTGTCTGTTACCCATCTGTGGAGCACAAGTAAAAGTGTAGACACAAGAGTGCGATCATGTGTGCAGCCAGATTTCAGCCGTCACCTTCAGTATGTTATTGTGGTGTTTCTGCAGCCTCTCCAGGTCCGTGGGGAGAGCCACTTTAATGAACTTGTGGATTGGTGCCTCCAAGCGCCTCAGTGTCAGCTTGTTGCCTTCCTCGGCCATGTGTCCCGCCGACGGCCCGCAGCCAACGCCGCCTCGTAACTTAGACACTGCACCTGCTCGGCTTTATATCACCGCCCCCGTACACACTGTAAATACCAGCAGAGCACGCCTTTAATGAATACATTAATCAAATATGTGACACGCGCGCGAGTATGCCTACACATCGGAAACTGGCACCTCCATAAGACTAATCCATTTTGTATTGCCAACATTGTTTAGTGAAAACAGTAAGTGACGTATAACCTCCATGATACACTGATAGTATCACATCTGGGGAGAAACAACACGGGGAACTCAGCAATTATTCAGTTTATTGATACCACGTGACAGAATCATCTATAATGAAAACAAGGGTCATTATAACATTTTCCTTTTTTTTTGGCAACAGGTAGTCTACACAACAATGTCTCATTTAAATGTCACAATAATGCTTTACGATACACCTGCTGTACAGTCAGTGAGGGTTAGATTAATGACAATTAGAAGTGGATACCATATTTTACTAATAAGCTGCCATTCTCATGGTTGTTTTGTAACTCACGAGCTGGTTGTGCTTTCGATGTAAACGTTGAATGAAACAGTTGATCGAAGTGTGAGATGAGATGTGTTCACGTTTCCTTTTCTTATTAACAGCTGGATAGAAACTTTTCACCGAGTGACATCAGGTGAATAAAGGGACTAGCATGACGTTAGCTGTTAGCCTCGTACTGGCTGTTAAATCACACTTTTTATATTTGGGTTTGCGTTAACTCGCTGATTTATCCAGACAATCGTGAAGCACCTGAAGCCACGTAGCCATCGGCCAGGAAAACGAAACTTTAAGGGACATAAGGTGACACTTAACTTCAACTCACCAATGGAAATATCCCGCGAAGGACGCGATTTCTACTCGCTGTTATGACTGTGATGGTTCTCTACCCGCGTTGGAATTATAGAAGGGCCACATTTTCTGATTTTCGGTGACGATTTCGTGTTTTTCTGGCACTTCGTTGTTTGTAAACAATTATCTTCCCAGTGCGTCCGTGAATAGGTTCCGACGTCAAACAGTCACCGCAGCACATTGTGTTCCTCCTCTGCGTGACGACAAGTCACTGCCACGCGGTTATATGATCCATTATATTGGATCCTGCGTTTTTTATATTAAGAACTGCAGCCTATAAACAATACTAAATGTCTGCCTCTCCCCAAATCTCACTCTCTTTCCCTTTAAATGTACTCTAACATTATCTATTGTATATCACTTTTTATCAAGCCATGTTGCTGGCCATTTGCATTTCTTTCTGAAGAGTTAATTAGGTTAAAAAAAGACAATAGGAAAAATTTGCACTAAATGAACAAATCATTATTTATTTATTCCTGTTTTTTCAAGTAATGGTAAATCTTTTGGTTCAAAATACAATCTGATTGTCATTGCTTATCATTTTTAGAATGGGCCCCAAAAACCTCTTCATGCCTTAATGGACGACCTTGTCATTGCCACCAGTTTCTGCTACCAAAGCAATCAGAACTGAATTTATTCTGATTCATTAAATATTCAGTCAAAATAGTGGTGTCGTGGAGGCGAGCTTTTAAAAAATGTTTGGACATAGTGGTACATAAAATGTACAAAAGACTGGCCCGAGCTAATCTATGGGGTAATGGGTAACATGTTAATATTGTAAGCTGTGATAGCAATAAATCAAAATGTTACAGTCTAAAGACCCAACTCCACTGAATATAACAGATCTGATTGTTATACAATTAGGTTACAGGACCCAGATTTGATTTAATTGAACATATTTTAAAAACATTTTATTGTTTGTCATTTCCATTTTGCGGTTCAAAGTAGACAGCGTCAATCCTGTGGAAAATAAGATAAAGCGAGTTTTTTTGTCTGTTTTAGGTTGGTTACAGAGGCGAGGACAGAGAAGTGGGGTTCCCCCCCCCCCCACCCCCCACCGCTGCTGCTCTGAGATCAGCCTTTTTGAGTGGGTCTATTGCATGTTTCCACTGCTCTTCTTAGGCACCTTTTACCTTTGACATTTAGGCCAACCCCCCACACACTCTTCCTTCAGCGGATGCGTCAAGGGGCCACAGTAAAACCCGCAGTCCCCTGCTACAGGGGATTTCCCCTGGTGTTGTACACATGTTGTGCATGCATGTGTGTTCTTGTACTTGTGTGAGTCTGTCTGTCCACTTCCAGGGGACTCCCGTCATGAACTGAAGGGCAGGAGCAAAGTTGACAGTAAAAGTCTAAACAGCAAATCACCCAAAAATGTATTTTTGTGTAATCCAGTACGTTTGTCAGAGAAAGCCTGCATGGAGCTCTGTTACTTACTATTTTTGTGATCAGCACACCCTGATGACTCACAGGATGTAGACTTTTTCCACAGGGGACATGTAGACTTGTCATAGAAGGAAAAGCACAGGTGCTCCTGACATAGACGGTGTGTTCTCTTCATGTGTTGCAGTGAGCCAGCATGCACAAAGCCAGGAACATGAAACTGGAGCAGCTAAAACAAATTCAGTCGTATTTCCTTTCATTGTTTACACTTGTGCTTTTAGTATTGTTACACGTCAAACTATCTTCTGTTTAAAAGGCCTATACAGAGTTTTTGTCAACCTGCACGTCTCTCTTCACATGAACACATTCTGATATCATCAGTCTTAAAGGGGTCATTTTTCATTTTCTGAAGGTATTCAGACACACTTTGCATCTGTCTGCGTGTGCAAATGTATCTGTGTGTATGTGTATGTTCAAATGGGACCTCTAATTAAGACTCTAGGGGTATCTGCTATCTGTCAGCAATAATCGATCGGCCACAAGACTGACAGCTCACTGTGTGTTTGTGTTTCTGTCTGCTCACATGCAAGTTTGAGTGTGTGTTTCAAGCTTGAAGAAAGCTCTCTGCTTCTTGGTTGTTGTTTTTTTACCGGTCCCTCAGAGATGGCGCCGTTGTAGAATGTAACATTGCACACACTGCACACAAGTGCACACAAACACACTCACATCAATTTTTTTTCAGCTTGCATCCCAAACAGATTATTGTCCGACGTGAAACGCCTTCACACTTAGAAGACAATATATTTTTCCCGGTTGGTCATAGCGTTATTTTAGTTCCTGAAAAGTCTTGGATTCTAGAATCAGGGAGTGAATTCTTAGGAGTGAATATTTTGTGTTGTGTGGTGTCATATCGTTCAACATGGTGCACTCCACACTTCGGTACTCACTCTGAACTTTACTCTCCCCACGCACACAGTTAGAGAAGCTGTTCACAATTTCACTACCACAGTTACTATCAATCACCTGGCTGCCATAGGAACAAAGTGTGTGTGTGTATGTGTGTGTGTGTGTGATAGTGCCCGTGCTGTTGCGCAGGAGGACGAGTGAGTGATGGCAGTGACAGTATGGATGGCATGTGCTGTGAAATGTCACCATGGCGATCGATGGTGTTTAACGAGGCTGGAGGCTGATCTGGACCTCATGCTAACATGAAGCTGTTGGGGCTTCCCTCTTCCTCCCCCTTCCCACTCTCCTAATCCCCTTCTACTCTCTCTGAGAGCCCAAGGGTCCCCCGGGGGAGAGGCAGGGTCTTTTACCTGTCAAGAGGCTTTTGTGTCTCACCAGACAGGCATATGAATCCAGAATACAATCAGCTCAATTTAGGCCTAGTCTTGAAAAACTGTAATTCTGATTTTTGGGGCTTTTGTGTACAAGTCATATAAAACAAATCAAAGTACAAATCAAAGCACAGGACGCAGTTTGGCAGAATAATCAGAACTAGTTTATGATTTCAAAGTGCTGAACAGAAAATCCAGTGAACCAAAGAGAAAGAAAATAAAAATCAAACCAAAAAGGGACATTGAAAAACACCAACTTTTTTTGTTTTTTTGTTTTCTCTTCTTCAAAAAACAACGCACGACTTGTACCACAATATTTGAAAAAGCTAAAAACACTTCAAAATATTAGTTTTGTATATATATATATTTATATATATATATATTTATATCTCTATAATTTTCTTTTTTCATATTTTAAACTGTGAGACTGTGAGTGGGTGGTGGATGCCCAGGGAGATCCCCACAGAGCCACAGTCTGAGACACAAACACAGCTGTTTTGACGGGATATGGCAGCTCGTGACAGCTTATAACCCACCATGCATATGACCCTTCTCTAAGCGTACACACAAAGACAGTATGCGACTAATCCATCCACACTCTCACACAGCCTCCACATAGAAACAAATAGAAAAAGAGCATGACTGCGGAATGTTTCATCCCTGGACATACGGCTGGCGAGCACCCTACTCTCCCCGACTCGCCGCCACCCCCAAGGGGAGCAGGTAGGGTGTGTGTCTGTGCTTCTAGCCCTTGTCAGGGTGTAAGTGCTTCAAAAGCCAATTTTTGTCCACGTTTATTCCTCCATTCTTATTCATGACCTATGGTTTAAAAATGAGTTAATTAAAAAAAAAAAAAACATACTACAGCGAGTTCAAGTCTGGGTGACTCAGTCATCAATTGTTAGTGCACAACATCTCCTCTGCTGTCTAAAGCCAGACGTGGACTGTTTAGCTCCTGATAGTACAAGACAAGTCTTTCCGTTGAAATAATTTAGAGTTTGACATTAAACCATTAATTCTCCACTTATTCCTTTTGCGGCGAGACAGCACTTAAGAAATTGCACTTGGAATCAAGAGCCCAACAACCATGTGTTTATGAAATATCTGTGTCTGCTTTGTTGGATGACCTCTGCCATTTCAGGACATTTTTAGTATAAAAAAAGCCCCTTCCGAATTTCAGCAGGAGGATGTAGAATACACAGTAATTTGTGTTTCACTGGGACCATCCCTCCCTCTCTATTCAAAAGGAGTCCTCATAACGGATGTCAGCAAAAACACAGATAAACAGTATTTATAAACCATCTTTCTTTTTTGCTGGAAGAGGACAGTCATTTTTCGGTCCATCCCAACCTCGTCATCTTCCCCCCCCCGCATGAGAAAAACCAGAGGATCAAATAAAAAGCGGTGAAGCGTTTGTGTGATCGTCTGTTAAACTGGAGAAAAGCGTTCAGTTGCTTGTCCCGTTGAGTGCGAAGCATTTGATTGGCTCTCTGCTCTGTACAGTCAGAGGGGAGTGAGAGTCTCTCCGAATGTGTGCGCGCGCTCCAGGAGAGGTCGGGGGGAGGGGGTTATTTCTCTGTGTGGTCATCCCACCAGTCAGTAGGGCAGAGTGTCCAGGAACCTGTCAATCAACGGTGGGGGCTGCACCAGGTCCTCCAGCTTCAGGTAGAAGATCCTTTGAAGGCCCTGGGTCCTCTGGGAACGGAGCTCTGCTCTTAAACCCAGAATACGACTCAGGGGGGGCACCGGCTTGGACGAGGAGGAAGCGGAGCTGCAACCCAGGTGGTCTCTGAGACAACAAATCACTCTATTCTGCAGCTCCTCGACCCGCTTTGAGTCCTTCAGACCTGGGACTTGCTCTGCGGATCGACAGAGACAGAGACATTAGGAAAATTACCCATTAGGCAGCAGAAATTACATCCTATAAATAAGCAGACATACATCAGAGCTCGTACAGCTGACAGAGCATTAGCTACATCTTCTTTTATATTGAATTCCACCTCATTAGCCGGTATAGCTAATGTTCTTAACAGGCCTTAACTTGTCTCACTCACTACGGATCAATACGCAGTCTAACCTAATTAGCCCCCTGTACACTGTGTACACAAACACACACTCACACACAAACACACACACACACACACACACATGTATATATATATATACACATAGCTTATACAAACAGTTAAACACACACTAACAGACAAATTGTCCCTGCAGTTTAAGGCACTGACAAAAACAAAAGTGTTCAACAATTAGCTGATTATTCGGGCCTGTGAGCCGCCAAATTCAATTAGAAACACACGCATGTACACACACTGCTGCCCATAGCAACTCCTGTGGCACCCGTACCAGGCTTAATGTGACACTAACTCATTCTGCAGAGAACAGGGTGTCCAGCCTCACACACAAACACACATATAGAGGCACACACATGATCTGCAGGGAGGCTGTCAGTAAGACCAGTCTCACTTTGAGGTATTCAGCATCCGAAGCTTATTTATTGTTTGTTAATATGACTCTTTTGTTTGTCCCGGGTTTGCTTCCACGGAGTCACTGCGGCCCTGCTTTCACGGCAGCTTTCAGACCTCTCGCGCACACTCTCGCTTCCCCCTCTTTCCCTATCCCTCCTTTCTCTATGCGCGCAAACTCCCGGGGAGGGATCAATGACTGCCTTTCTGCAGGGGCCACTCTGAAGCGGTCGATCGCCTGGCGGCTCTGGCGGCCCTGTCGTGGCGGCTCTCTGTGTGCTTTACCGAGGTGGCAGAGAGCCACTGAGAGCGGGGCAGACGCCATTCCAGAGCTGTGCTCCACGGTGGGCTGGTCGATGAGGCACAGAGTTAAGTGCTCCCCCAGAGAGTGAGGACGGGGTCGGGGGGCTTGGACAGAGGCAGAGAAGGTGGAGGAAGAGAAGGAGGTGGCAGAGTGAGATAAGAAAGATGAACATGGGGGGGGTTTACCCATTACACACTAGCACGGTGTCTCTGAGGTAAAAGCTTCAAAAGTGGAATATTAATTGCACGGGCCTCCTCCGTCACCTTTGAGTACTAATTGACTGTTTCTAATGTGCTTTACTGGTCACTCCTGATTGTCTCTTCTTTGCAGTTGCAGAGCTCCGACTATCCCTCATTTTTTCACACATGCACACTGATTAGATGGGCAGGTGTGAGGCAGGTGCAGCAGGTGCTGCAGGATATCGGGTTCTTGTTTCAGGCAGAGATGTGGGAGAACAAGCATGCACATTTGTGTCCTTGAGCGTACGTGTGACGTTAGTGGATGTATCCACCTGATCACTGTCACATGAGTTCACTCACAGGAAAAGGCTCTGGATAAAGAAAGTGTTTGTGGATTTTCATCCGTATATTTTCGCAAGATTGTATGATCTAGATCGAAGATTGTATGATGTAACACCTTGTATGATGGACAATGATTTTTTGAAACACGCTCATTTGTTGTCAACCTCATTCATACGTATTTTATTTTGATTTTCTCCTGATTGTGATTTTGTGATATGAAAGTCATTGGCTTGGGTTTTTTACCTGTGAGCAGTACAAGGGCGGCCAGGCAGGCAAAGGCGGAGGCGTCCAGGTTTAGGCTCTGGAGGTGGGTGGAGAAGTCCCGGACGGAGTCCAGCCACTCTCCGAACCCACGAAGGCACTGGAACCTGTGCAGCACCAAGCCATTACAGAACACTAGTTTATCCTCCGACAACATCGACCTGAGACAAAGAGGAAAGAGGAGATGACGGATTTTTGGTTAGAGCTCTTCTCCAATGAAACGCTGCAGTTTCCCTCATGTATTGTAAATATGGCTTGAGATACTGAGGCAAGGAAACAATTACAATAAAAACAATGAGAAAACCTGGCAGTATGCGCACTCACAAACAAACGGGACGCACATCAAACACAAGCATGCAGCTGATTAAGGTTGTGTTTTCCAAATTATAGCATTTTAAAACATTCCTGTGTTTCCTCTTGGCAGAAGGGGTGAGGGGGTTAGAGCAAAGTTCTGCTCCATGTGTGTGTGTGTGTGTGTGTATTTGCAAATAGGTGAACTACTTTAGCTTTAATGTGCCCGGCCTGCGGTGTGCAGTGGTAACACAAAGCCTTAATGAGGAAATGAAAAGGCTTCTCAGATGCATTTAGCCATCAGTTACTCACGAAACACAACATCCTTGTTTACCATCGAGCGGAGAGGGAAAGACAACAACCAATGACTGGGGGAGGGCGATGACTAGTCTTCATTACCGCCTAAATGAAGAGCGGGTCTTTTTGCAGAGACCAGGAAAAGTGTTTGGTTGCAAGATCTCGAGAAAATGGGTCAAGGGCAGAAAGTGTGTGCTTGCATGACGAGATGATGAGAGAGGGAAAGCCTCAGAGACGGGGGGGGGGGGCAGAAGCATCAAATCACATCCCACACATAAACATTGGTTTAGCAGTTATGAAAAACAAAGAACCAGGTGGTGGTGGGGGGGGGGGGATTTTTTACGCTAATGGTCGTAGTAAATAAACCCCTGGAACTTTAAATGGCTTCAATATTTGGGATTTCTAAAAAAGGTTTTAGCATTTATGAGCAATGCTTCTTGACATTGCGCATTTAAGATTATGAATCGAGTGTTGGTATGGGGGAATATATATAATCTTCTACTTCAGATTAATATAAAACAGAAGAAACAGCATGTTAGGAATTCAATAGGATTTAGGGCTAACTCACTATAAATGTCTATGAGACCTAGTTGATACGGTGAATTACCCTGATAGAGTAAAATCCCCCTCTGGTGCACTGAGCTACCAGTGAGTTACACAATTCTATTTGACCCATGTCTGATAGTAGCACATGAGCAGAACTACGCAGACAGGCTGGCAAACAATCAGCCAGGCAGATGCACGCACACACACACACACACACACACTCAGCTGGATGTCTGCCACACATTCCACTCACTCCTGACTACACTGTCACCACGGTAATCAACCAATAACCACAGAAACTGTTTGGTAACGGGGTGCTTACGGCAATGCCAACTCAGAAAAGCAGAGCAAATTTACCCTGCACACACACACACACACACACACACACACACACAGAGCCTCACAAGCATACAGATATATTCTTGCACAGAGGTCTGCGAGACACCTGAGTTCAGCACAGGGTCAATGTAAGGCTGCGTCAACAATGAGATGGGAGCGTGGACCTCATCCTTTGCACAGATAAAGTAAGGCCGTGTTTGTGTGTTTTCTTCTGTGCCGTGGGAGTTTGGCTGATGGGAAGATGGGCGGTGTGCGTGAGCATGTGTGTGTTCGACGGAGGCCCGTATGAGTCCACCATTAAGCGTGAGTCAGAGTTCCAGCATGATCCCCCTCCTGCTGGGACTGTGATGCCACCACCCGTCCTCTACCCACCCTGCACCTGGAACTTCACTGGGAGGAGGAGGGAAGGTTGGGATTCTACATCATCAGTGTGCGTGAGTGTGTGTGAGTAAGTGTGCTTGAGTGTGTGACTGTGTTGGTTTTCTTCACGAGACGACAGCGCAGACAAAGGGATGAGCTTGTATCCCAACCCCGTCCTCCTCATAAATATAACCAGCCACATGCCTTACGAGAACAGAATGGTAACCAGGGGCAATTCTGAGGCAATGATGGGCAAGGGCAGTCATAATGGCACCACAGGTATCCAAGAGCGAGACGCACACACGCTCACACGCAAACACACGCACACACCAATGGATGCTTGAAGGAAGTTAAGTCGATTTCTTTCTTTTTTTTATTTCAGTCAGCTGAATAGAATATGTATTTCCTTCTATAACAGTCCTTTTCAGTTTCTCAGCTGACTAGCTTTTAGATGGAATTGATCCTGCCAACTCACAGTTCACAATGTTAGCACAGTTTTAGCCCGCAGAACACACACACAGAGCTCTCTGTGCGTCAGATATCAGGCGTGAGGACCGGAACTCTGTGGGTGGAGCTGCTGTCGTAGCTACAGACTCCATTCATAATTTGGTTCAAATGGAGATTGCTCAGCTCCGCTCCTCCTACACTGGATATGCACTATAGCAGGCCAGGTACACACTGTAGTGTGATGGTAAAGGGATATGCCCAATATAGTATCCTGGGCCAAAGGAGGCTGAGTTTTTAATAAAGCCCTAGGTGTGTATTTGAAATATATAGTGGAATATGTTTTTAAATGCACACATTTGGACTGGAGATGAAAAAGTGAAAATAAAGCTGTCATCGATTGTCTTTTTTGTTCAGGCACCAAACCCCCTCGCCATATCTTACCGGTGAGCCAATCGCAGGACAAACAGCTCCAGGAATGCAGAGTCAATGAGCAGGTTCTGATCGTCACGCTGAAGCTCGCAGAACCCGGGCAGCCGTTCTGCCCAGCATCGTGTGGTTTCCATCGAGATGGTGAGCAGCCTGTAGAAGAGATGGATGTGCTCGGCGTCTGAGGAGGAGGAGGGAGGGTCGGCAGCGCTGAACTGGGGAGGGAAATAAACGACTGAATGATCCCTCTCAACAAGCCATGTTTCTCACTCAATGCATTTTCTTAACTAAAATGTAAAGTGCGTGTTGGGCTACCTGGCTGTAGTCGAGGTCCCGGGGGGTGCAGTGAGAATAAGCCCTGACGAGAGCGGAGAGCAAGCTGAGGGGTGGAGAAGGAGGAGACGCTTCTGTCTGAAGGGGGCTCTTTGGTTTGGAAGGCAGACGGCCTCGGCGCCCCTTCAAGCTGTCAGTACGAACCACTGGGAACAAGAAATGCAGAGTAGACAACGGAGATGTTCGTCAGTTTAATTTTCCAATATGCAGCATCGACAATAAGAACTTCGATTCGCTAACTGATTCATCAGTATTTTATAGCGGTAGAATTATGACTGAGGCTTTTATCGCTGTAGCTTTCCCAACCTTCCCACAATCCACACACAGGAGCCCACTAGCCAGCAGATGGCAGTGGAGCTGCTCCACGGGATGAAGAGGTGCGTTCAGGTTTGTTTGCATTCACGAGGGAATTTGCGTGTGAAATAGATGAGAAATGCAGGAATGTGTCATTGCACCTCTTCACATCAGACATTCCCACTGTGCAGCAACAGTCAGCTGTATCAGATGCGATGATGCAAATGCAGAGAAAGTGTGAGAATGTCTAAGCGCCTTCGTGTACGAGTTGTCTACGTGTAGAAAAGGTGACTGTTCAATGGATGCGTCTGTGCTGCCATCAGCCACGTCATTAGCGGCCTTTTAAACCCTCATTGCAAAAACAAACGTCATCATCATGGACTGGAGAGGTCAAACTTAAGTTGCGCTCGGATGTGTGTGTGTGTCTAAATCGTGTGGTCACTTCATGTTCTCTTACCTTCCTTCACCATGCCTACACTCAGACACTTCTGAAAGCGGCAGTATTGGCAGCGGTTGCGTCTCCTCTTGTCCACGGGACAGTTCTTACTGGCCAGACACACATACTTTGCGTTTTTCTGCACGGTGCGCTGGAGAGAGAAAAGAAACCCACATTCCGATATAAGCCTCAAAACACAATCAGCCAACTAATATTTCATTTGTTTAATTCAATTTCTGCCCCCCCTCTTTCCCCGTCAAAGAACGAAAGCAGAATCTCGCAGGTCAGATTTTAATTACGCTCTGAAAGGCGGCGTTGACATCAGTATAATTAGATAAAATTAATTTCCCAACAAGCCTCGCCTGCAGGAGGGACAATTTTATTAGCGCTGGAGCTGACAATGGGGACCGAGCGTGTGGCGGACAGAGGCGGGTCCCGCGCGATTGGGTGGGGGGGGGGGGGGGGGGGCGCATCGGTCGTAAGAGCTGCGTGATCAGATTGTTTGTGAAGCTCGTGGGTCAGTTCACGGGAGCTCCGGGGCCTTGTGCATTGCCCCTCTCTCAATGGGCCCCGCGGGAGCTGTTTTCTCCTCGGCTGGCCGGCGCGATTATTACTGACCTTATTAAAATGAAATCGGAAACGAGCTGAGATGAGAGACAATATTAACAGAGTAGCCTAATGTTCGTCCGCAGTGTGATAATGGTCAGTATTGTTAATAAACAAACCACAAGTGAATACAATCGGTACAGTAAATTTGTTGCATCCGGTGAGGTCTCCTGGTGCTTGCTGACAACCTTTGCAGACGTTTTGGGGGGATTCGACATGAGCAAGTCTTTGCCTGAGGTGCAAATCTGTTACAGCGAATTACGCGATGATAAAAGTGTAATTTGCATCGGTGTTTACATTCATACTCCAGGAGTCCACTCGGACAAGACAGCACCAGAACAAACTCCAAATTAAACTAAATGGAACATGGAAAGTGTCGCAGCTTCTCCTCTTCTTTAACGCCTCTAAAACACATCAAAACAAATAAATCCAATTAGGGAACCCCTCGCGCCACACATGCCCGTGCCCCCGGGAGACCAATAACACACCAATTATTCCATATGCTCCGGCGCGAGTGCGGAACTGGCGCGTAATGGGCGCCAGCGCAGGATGAGAGCCGTTGCCATGGCACCGCAGATCGCTCTGAATTAAATCCCCCTCATCCCTGCAATGGTCAGTGACCCGTGCGCGCGGGGATAAGTTAGTTATCGTCATTAATGTGTTTGAGAGTAAATAGCATCCGTTTAGTGGGAGATCGAACTAAACGTGAAGCTGTGTGCAGGCTGCATGACATATGTATGTGTACACGTGCACAGTCTTTCGCGTCTGGAATTAACATGCTTGAGTTCAACTTTTTGCGTGGAGTCAAACTCTGATGTTTGGATTTGAGGTGTACATTTTTTTCTTCTTCAAGTTTTTGCAATATGACCGTGTTTTTTTACCTGTTCATTCATAAGTGGTGTAAACTGGTTTGCTTTGGTGACCAAAGGGTGGAATAATAAATCTGCTTCCAATAAAAGCCTAAAGTTGGAATGATCAATTAAGGTCATGCGCAGGCCTATGTCTCATGTCTCTCGCCACTGTTTTGTGTGTGTGTGTGTGTGTGTGTGTGTTTGGTTGGGGCTCTTGTGACCTTGCCTTCTAATAAGCAACGTGGGGCAGGACTGGCGTCTCAGAGGGACACGACATATCAGTCTCTGATCGTCAAACCAAATAATCTCAATACGGTTAGGAAATCTGTAGGCTATCTTGCTCATTGCTGCTAAGCTCATTGTATGTGTATTTTTAAAAGCATGGTTAATATATTGTTCTTGGTCAATTCATATACTCTATCTGGTTTTTCAAGGCAATACTGGTTGGATTTCAATTTGAGGGCGACACTGACTAATTTCAAAATTTGCCTGCATCAGAAAGTGGAGGTTGGCAGTAGGCGAGGTCAAGGTCTTAATGAAAACAGGCTCAGTCAAATGTTGACATTCAGAGTTGAGGAATGAGACATATATCCCATTCACACGCTCACGCTTATACAGGAGCTCACATGCTGCGTGTTTTAGGGGCTGGATGGAGGCAAATACTTGACATGTAACATGTGCTAATGGCCTAAGCCTAAATTAAAAGCCTCTAGGGACTTTGTTCCCCTTCTCCTCCCACTGCCTCCTATCTGCCCTCAGATCCTCTGCTTCTTAATTCAAAGCAATCTCTCTCTCTTTCTCTCTCTCTGCAGAGGAAGCGAAAGGGTTATTTAAAGAGTTATGTGTATCTCCAGGCAGATTAAATTGTTTTCCTTTACGGAAAATATAGACCTAACGTTGTATGGGTATGGGGTATGTATGTATGGGTGTTTAACATGTTGCATTTCCTGAATTAATTAAATATATTTCAATTTACGTGATATAGTTCTGTCAATTTTAACATCTTGATTTCCAGTGTTCTTCTACCTCTAGACAGCACCTCCTAAACTTTGTCAGATCAAAATGATGTGAGCTCAAAAGTGCAATGAAAGTAACTCACTAGTTAGGAAAGTATAAAACACGTCAGTTTTACTAATATGTGTTGTGTCTAGCATACTGCGTGTACAACAGCTGAGTTCTGTTTTTATTTCAACAAAAAATATTCTAAATACTTAATTTATAGAAACCAGTGAATGGACTACGTTCTCCTGAAAAAAATAAAAAATCGATTTGAGAGTGCAAATTAATTGACATTGAAAATATTCCATAAATTGCACTAATGAATAACAAAAGTGACAGCAAGCCTCTGTTAATGTGTATTAACCATTCAGGGATAATTAAATATAATCAGAAAAAATATTTTTCGGGAACAATAAAACCATCAGGATAATGGAGGTAATGTGGCTGATAACATGCAAATGAGCAGGTGTTTGAAAAGCATGTTTCAGCTTTTACTGTTGCATCCCCGACTAAGGGTGAAACAAACTGATAGACATGAACACGTTGCTGTGTGCACGGTTGGTTGCTTTTGCATGCGTGTGCAAAGGAAACATGGTGAGGTTTGACAGGCTGCTGAGCACTGCAAGCAAGCAGACAGCCTGCGGCCTGCTGCCACCAGACGCTGCTTTCATTAATTACTAAATAAAAACTAATTGTGAAACTAATTGAAAAGAAGGATAATTCATTTCCACCTACCAGAGGCATTATTCAATTACCTCTGTGCCCCCCCCCCCCCCCCCCCCACTCGCACCCACCCCCCCTCGTTCTTGCTCTCTCTTGTCTCATTCAGCCACGCTTAACAACCAGAAAATGTTATCAATCAAAAACTGTGCAAAGAAATCCCTCCACAGACCGAGTGTGAGTTTGCTGTTATTTGAAGGAGGCAGTGTACCACATCCACGTGTCAGAGAAGTTTGTTGTGTCTATTGTCTCTTATGACACGAAGATGATTCAAATATAGATGTAAAAACGACATGATGTTTCTTGACTTTGTGTAACTGAGTGTATGCGCGCGGGAGCTGAATTGGATGTCAGACCGTGAGCTGAAAAATGTTTGATTTAATTCACATTCGAGGGACCACATCTCAAACTGACTCATATCGTCCTCAGTAGATGACAGTGAAATGTGGTCAATTTTGTGGCTACCGATTCACTAAAAAAAGCCCTGGAAGGAAACTTAGATTTAAAAGAGGATTCCTTTTCCACTTGACTCATAGCATGAGTGAGAGTATTTGTTTGTTTTTTTATCATCCTGTGTTCTCACCTAACACAAGCAAAACAAATAAACACAGACAGACCAGGCAAAAAGACACAAGTTGGCCCTGGGAGAGACAGCCCCTGTGGGAGTGTTGTGCTTTCATGATGACTCTAAAGGCGATTTGGAGAGCGCAGAGACGAGTGCAGACGGGAGGCGAGGCAGCCGCAAGAAACATGTTTCAAATCAAACGCTTCTTCACAGCTACCGAGTGATGAGGTGGAATGTTTGTGTGTGTGTGTCGGACAGAAGCCACAGAGGCACCAGAGGGGTACTTCAAAAGAATAAAAGTAGTTCTTTCTTGAAGTGACGGAGGTGAGGCCTTCTCTTTTTTGGAGCAACCCTCAGTGTCATATTTGTTTTTTTTAGTTAAGTTTTTTACCTTGAAGAAGCCTTTGCAGCCCTCACAAGTGCGTACGCCGTAGTGCTGGCAGGCTGCATTGTCCCCACACACCGCACAGGTGCCCTCTCCTTGGGGTCCCCGCGGCGGAGGCGACGGCAGGCTGTCTCCTAGTAGGGGGCCACAGGGCCCGAGAGCCAGGGAGCGGAAGGCAAGGCTGCCTCCCCCGGCCCCGCGGTGCAGCTGGTACATGGGCTGCTCCAGGGGCGGACAGTGAGGGTGGGAGACAGAGGAGGACGACGACGAGGACGACGACGAGGTGCGCACCAGTCCTCCAGCCAGGCTGTCGTAACCGCCGACGCTGCCCCCACTGTGGGGAGGCGAGTGCTGGTAGAAGTGCTGAAAGCGGGGCGACTTGAGGGGGCCCGTCTCCAGGCCGGAACCCAGAGAGTGGGGGTGCGAAGGAGGGGCCAGGTGGTGCTCCTCCCACAGGAATGAGGTGCCAGGCTGGGGCGGCATGGACGGGGTGGTGGGCGTGGACGGGGGAGACTGTTTAAAGTACATGGTGGAGGACGACATGGCCTCCAGTGGCGGAGCAGTCGGATAGCTCTCCTCCTCCTTTTTGATGGGCCTGTGTGTGGGCATCTGGTAAAGGCAGGAGGACTTGGGCTCATAGCTGCCCTCCACAAAGACATTGAAGCTGGGTAGGGAGGTGGTGGCGGCGGCAGAGATCTCACCACCACCCAGGTCCAGCTTGGTGTAGTCAGGGGTCATGAGGTCAGAGCTATAGCTGTCGCCCTGGTAACTGAAGGACTGGCCAGAGTAGGCGGAGCCTGGAGGGGCGGGCCCGTATTGAGCCTGCACACAGGGCATCTCTGGCAGGGAGACAGAGGACACACGGAGGTTAGAGCTGCGTCGCGTATCAGACCACGTGTATCACAAAAGTTTTCAGTCAAAAGCATTTTTTTGGTGTTAGTAATGCACAGCTGTATGGCTATGGATAGTCAGTGCGGAAATTACCTATTAGTTAACCACTAATTTAAATAGAAAAGCAGGACATCAGGAGGGAAATTACCCACAGAACCAAAAACAGGAAGGGCACTTCTGTAACTACATGCAGGGTAGTGCCAAACAGGGTCAACAATTAAACAGTGCATGACTAAAAGTTTCTGCACAGCTTTATTGGAACAGGCAGTTTTTCAGCTCTTGAGGTGTCAGAGCATTTGCAAAGTTATAAAAGTTTTCTGAATGCACCTTTTAAGGACTAAATATTTCCATTTACCACCATTTACTCAATTTCCTGCTTAAGCCCTTCATGCACCTCGCTGAATAAGTAGAACCATTTGGAGCACGCACACACCACCGCAGACGCTGTCGACTCTCCCACCATTAGTTCAGTAAGAGAAGCTGCAGATTATCAGCACGAGAAACTCGATTGAAATGCTGAAGTATGCAACCAGGATGTGTGTGTTTGTGTTGCACGTGTGTGTGGGTGGGTTAAGCTGGTTAGTCAGATGGGAAAGCAGATGAGATAACATCAAATAATAATGGAATCCTATGGTGGATGTTTTCTGCCCCCCCCACACACGCACGCACACACGCACGCACGCACACACACACACACACACACACACACACACACACACACACAGACTCAGATATTTCCTTTAACTGCAACAGACGCCAGTCGGCATGTCTTGAGTTGTTCCGCTTGATTTGATTCCGTCACAGCAGCAGGCCACCTCCTCATCATCTGCGAGTTTGTAGACTCTGGTCCTGTCTTATCAAACCCCTTACGCCATACTCCACACCTGTGTGTGTGTGTGTGTGTGCATGATGAGTGTGTGTGGGCGGGTTAATCGGTCATGAGTGTCAGCGCAGGCAGGGCTTTGTGGTGTTTGCTCGTCGCTCCTGAGAAGGGAACTGTCAACACGGCGCAGCTCCCTTTGACGCCCAGCATGCGCGCTGCCGTAATCGGCTTCGTTCAACGCGCGTCATGTTTGTCTAGTCAAATAAGATGGGGAAACACGGGGTCGCTGTTGTTATAGCAGCTCACAAATACCTCAATCCAAAGCGACGCGCTCAGGCTCGGTCAGGAAAATGAATGCCCCCCCCCTCCCCCCCCCCCAACCTTTTTGTCTAAATAACCCCCACTCTTCCGTTTTCTGCATTAATGTGCAACTAACGTCTGTAGGCTGATAATAATACATCTGAAATGATAACTTCCAACTTTTAGTTTGCGGCCATATATGCCTGCGGTGCACGGATGTCAGTCATGGCAAAAGCAGACTCAGTGACACATTCATTTGAGCTGCTCTAACACAATTAAATGATTCCTTAAGGGGCAGCCTGCGTTTTGGCTGCGGGGTTTCGAGGAACAAAAGGATGACTCAAAGCGTTAATTAAAGCAAAAGGGACACTCATCGATTTATTAACCTATTCATTTATTTCATTTTGTAATTTTATTTTTGTGGTTCTTATAACAAGACAAAAAAAAGGTTAAAAAAAGAGAGTTGACCTCTTACACTTGACCTCTTGGGAAAAAGTTAATAAACCTGCAGTTGATTTGAAAAGAATGGCGGTGATATCTAACTTTAACTTTAAATCCATTATTGGGTGCAGACGAAGCATTTGCGGATTAACCTACACTTGTTGAAATGAGGATATGAGTCAAGCTGTCAACCTACGTGTGCTTTACGTTTTTTTCCTTCTTCTGCTACTGACCAGCTCTTTAACCCACTTGGAAAAACACACACGTGGGCGTCATGGGGCCTTTCTATACCTCAAGTACTTTTGCAACTGATGAGAGGCATCAGAGGAAGGAATTTACCTGTGGACACAGGAGAGTTACTACATGTTGTGTACTTTGTGTGTGTGTGTGTGTGTGTGTGCGTTCCAAATGTTTATGACTTCAAACTAATACAGTATTTTATCAACAGCTGTGTATGCAGACATAAAATTAAGTGGGAATTCATACCCCAGAGAAGAGGAGAATGACAAAAAGAGAGAGGCCAATCAATTTTGCAAAACAAACTGTAGTGACGTATGTTTAACGTGTTTGTCAAGTGACGGAAGACGCTTCTGACGACTTATTTACTCCAACACACAGAAACGTACACGCACACATACAAATATTTTCACCAGTAAACGTGTCCAAGATGTCAACATGAACCTGCATGTGCTTATTCTTCCAATAACACGAGCCCTTATGCTGAGAAAAACCTGTAAAACCTCTAGTGTCTGCACACAATCACATTTTTTGTGCTTTACCTCTGGTTGTGTTCCTAGCTTTCTCTCAGTAACACACACACACACACACACACACACACACACCACACACACACACACACACACATGCAAGTGCACCCTCTCACTCATAATCAACAATACAAATAGAATTGTATCTGTGGAGGATCTTTATTTTCATGCTGCTGCAACTAGCGTGGAAACCTTTATCCAACACCACACTTAGATTGTCTTTTTCAGCAGGTGTGTGTGCTTGTGTGCGTGCGTGTGTGTGCGTGCGCACAAGCAGAGGACAGATAACCCAAGCAGAGTCAGACACAGGTGGTGCAGCATTGAGGCGAAGGGAAACAGTCTCTAACCTCGAGGTGTGCATTTCAACTGGACAAACTGCAGCTGTTCCAATAACTGAGCGCGCTTGTTCATTGTCAGAATGCCATAGATCTAACAAATAAAAACATGAAGTTGCAGATATAAATACAAAGACAGATTATTTTTTTTGGTCAGTGAATTATGACATAAACTCCATTCAGTGGCCTCACACAATAGGTAAAGTGATGTATACGCACACGGGCCACACAAAAGAACACATCCACCACTGACGTGTGTGAAGTACCCATCATGATTTTTTTTATCATGTTTTCAATTTATTCGGAAATGTTATCATGTGATTGAATATTCACTTGACCAGGATACAAATAATAGGCCTAAACAAAATGAAACAGTACCAAAATGTTAAATAAGATCGCCCTCTTTGACCTATGTGATTGACCCCGGGATTTAGTCTCCGGTCTCAGAAATATTTTAATCTAAATATTGAAAAGTCAGTTCAGTCACTATTTGCCAGCCGACACACACAATCCCTCACAAAGAGCACATGAGCTGACTCGCACACAACGAAAAGATCATTTTAAGATCAAAAGAACATTTTTGGGGGATTTGTCATGCAATTTTAAACGCAGTAAACGGAAGTTAAATACAACAAATTCTACACGCAACCTCTGATCTCACAATCAAGCTGACAATTTACTTCATCGGGGACTGCATTTATTTTCTACAATAATAAACTGAACGTAACCAGACACCTAAACACTAATAGCTGAACAAAAACAGTCATAAACCACAACAGTCGGATTCACGCATCAACTGAGAACAGAGATGACGCGAAGAAAGAAATACACAGAGAAAGACAAAAAGAAAAAAAACATTGGATGAAATTGAAAGAGAAAGAGGCTGTGGTCTTTACCTGGTGAAGGAGCTTCGCGCTGAATGGTGCTGAGTGTCCGGAGGTGTGGGCTCGCGTGGCAGCGGCCGTGACAGGGCTCCTGCAGCGGGGAGGATTCGGCGGGCGTCGCAAAGGAAACGTCCGATCTCCGGTGCTGAAAGCTCGGCCGGGCTCGCTCTTCCGAACCTGGTTCTGTAGGACAGATGTCTGGGTTACTGGCGGTGATGGGGCGGCCCGCTGAATCCAAATTGTGCGGTTCCTGCACTCAGTGATCACCGTAAAGCAGCAAGGAGAAATTGGAGCTGATCACTCGAATAAACGATGTTTCCTATTTTTCCCAAACTCCCTTTGGACAATTTCCTCACAGAGGTCGGATTTCATTCGGCTAACGTTCTTTGCACATCTAAATATATTTTTAAAAAACAGATAAAGCCACACTATTTATGAAAAAACGCCAAACTTAATTTTGCACTTAAATATATAAAAACTATTTGTGGAAAGTATAATCTAACAAATAAGTAAAGATGGATGAAAATGAGCAGAACGAGGAAATGGTATTAAAACATCGTTCCAGATGCAATTCGCCTAAACGGCAAATCTTTGCAATTCTCTCTGAAAAGCCATTGCGAGGCAAAGCAGAAGTAACATGTGCATGTTAAAATGAAACCTAGACCAACGTTAAACAGTGCACACAGAGAGATTAATATGAACCACAACTGAGGAACTTTAGCTCATTTCAAAAGTTGCACTTACGTGGGCGAAAGGTTTCATTCAACAGTGAGCTGTCCTCTCTTTGGATAATAAGAGTCTAATGTTCTGCAGCTCAACGCAGCTTCTACAAATACAGACCTTTCAAAGGTGAATACTTTTATGAAAGCCGTCTTTGCCAGTCCCTTCAGGCCATCGATTGTGCTGTCAGTGATCGCCACCGCCGGGCTCGGGGTTCACCCAGATGCAGAGAGAAATTTTAAAGTGTAAGAGTCGGACCTGAAACAGAACCAGTGCGTTTCAGTGCGCCGCGCGCCTCCGACTCCCTCACTGCAGAAGGACGCACCATGGCCGCCGGATTCCAAGGCGCGTAGCGCCCCCTTTCTGTCATAGCTACACTCTCCAATAAACTAACGCGCTCGCTCTCTCTCTGTCTCTCCCTCTCTCTCTCTCTCTCTCTGTCTCTCCCTCTCTCTCTCTCTCTCTCTCTCTCTCTCTCTCTCTCTCTCTCTCTCTCTCTCTCTCTCCCTCTCTCTCTCTCTCTCTCTGTTAGACACAGCATCGCGACCATACGGCCAGATAGAGAGACCACTAGACCTCCAAGTTTGCATCTGGACCGAACCTGAGCTACAGGGTACTGCAGTCCGCTCTCATCTCTTGTGTCAACAAGTGCAACTCCTCCACTTTGCGTTGGACAACAGCCACTTTTCTCCACAACCATACCACCATTCTCACGAGTCGTGAAATGTGTTTGAAGAAAGTAAGAAGACAAACCAGAGTAAACAAACAATTCCGGCTGTATAACACTTACTTGATCAGGATTGATTTTTAAAACAATCAATTCTGTGTGGGACCATTTCAGTGGAGAAAACAAAACGTTATGCCAATAAAGCTATTTGGTTATGGCAGTTTCTGAAATAGAATGCAAAAGAGCCCCATTCTTTACTCAGCTTATGAAGTGCAGAGCCCAACTGTGCGTAAACGTACTCTTATCACATACTTTTGTGAAATGTTAGGAGAGTGAAGATAAAGCTGAGACAATATTCACTCAAAAAAGGAAAAAGATAAAACAAACACTGAAAAAGTGAGACATTCGGTCGTTTTTTTTTCTCTCAAAATGAGCAAACGCCCCCCCCCCCCCCCCATTGCTTTCTTCTCAGGCCGAACCGGTCGGTGGGGCTCTGGCCCTGCGCGCACCGGTAACCAGGAGAACGGCACAAGAGCTGCAAAGCACGCGCCCCGGAGCGCCGGTAGCCCCCGGTAGCCCCCTGCACCAATAACCCCGGACAGCAAACAGAGACAGAGAAAAGAGAGGACATTAAGGAGAGACCAGAGGAATATGTGAGTACTGTAAATCAGTCCTGAGGGGGTAGGAGGGTGTGTGTGTGTGTGTGTGTGGGGGGGGGGGGGTGTCAGAAGTCCCCTCGTGCGCGGTTGCGTGCGTGCCTAAACCTGAGTGTGTGAAAGGAAGAAGAAAAACAAGCTAAATACAACTAGAAAATAACCTCGTTTCAACACGTTTTATGATTAGCACCCAGCCTTACTTTTGTCTGTGATGCCATCAGGTGCTTTAAGGAAATACTTTTTTTTTTTAATGTGGCTTTATGGTGAAGAGGGTATTTTCATGCGACCAGTGGAATGAGAGGCTATTCCTTCACAGAGACATTAGACAGGGGACAGACAGTCGGGGGACAGCTCACACTGACTGATTGTGGCGCTTTAATCCCAAAGGTAAACCAAAGCCGAGAAGCATCACGCGGTTTGCGTTTCATTTGTGAAACAATAACCTAAACTCATGGCTAATCCGTCAGATTGTAAACACAGACCCGCACCCCGTTTACTCATAAACAGCACAACCCTTCTAAACACACACACACACATTTGGAGACTGACATCAAGCAGCTTTAACTCTGCTCTCTCTCAGCTTCTGAATTTAGGTTACACTATTCTCCACTCAGACCATTAGTGCGCCTGACTCCACTATTCAATGTCTCAGTGAGAGGCATCTCATTACCATGACAACGAGAAAGGACATAATACCTTTTCTGTCGTAAATTGAAATGTAATTCAGCTTCCTTTTGCTATTTGGAGACGCCACACAGGGGGATACGATACGAGCAGCGTGTTAGAGTTTGACATATCAACAGGTTAGACGCACCATGTCGGACAGAGCAGACACGAATGATCATAACACAGTATCGATTTCAAGATTTAAGGTCGGCCTTATATCAATACGAGTAAATACACAGTTAAGAGATAATATGTTTTAGTTCTGTGTGAGTGCGGTAGTCCAACAAGTGGTACGCGCTGAAGAGTTTTAGAGAGTCATTCATTCACAGTTTACTCACTGGTTTGCTGTAGAGGTTCCGTCTTTACATGTGGTAACAACCTCGCATCAAGTATCCCATTTTCATCCAGAATAATCACCAAGAGTCGGAGTAATAAAGAGAAATATGTATAAAAAAAGTAGAGCTAATATTGCGAGGATCGGGATGCATCGGCGGCAAAAAGTTTCTTCTTCTAACTTAATGTAGAAAACATGAAGCGGAATTTAAAAAACATGAAAAACTCCCGGATATAGGGAGAGGGTCTTCGTCCGTTCCCGTGAGTGTGTCAGTGCAAAGTGTGGAGTTGCAACGCGGGTTTGTTTATGTGCGCCGTCTGAAGGAAGAAAGTCAAATAGTGCATTTATGTGGGCTCTGCCGGCTGGTATGCGCTACGTCAATGTGACGCCATGGGAGAGGTGACGTCACTCGCTCTCCCTCGTTCTCTTTCTCTCTCCACTACAGTACCAGACACACAAGTCCCACTCACAGTGCCAGAAACAGAGCGAGAGAGAGAGAGAGAGAGAGAGAGAAGTGGAGGCGGTTGGTTTGATGGTTGTAGGGGAGGAAGCCAAGGGGGGCCCTTACTGGCAAAGGCACACTCGTGGTTTTTACACCAGGCCCTTTATATCAGTCTCCAATATCACCGTCATGATGGTAAGTAAAGACATGGAAGAAAATACAAATTGATTAGTAATTAGCTTGAACAAGGGCTAACCAAAATCAACTAATCAGTGAGACATGTACGATTTTACTTTGCCTAAATACTTAATCTTACTAATAAAAGGCCAAGTCACACCTCAGTTCAACAAATATTTGATTACTATATTGCACACTTTTGAGAAGGCGATTTTCATTAAATGTTATTCAATTCTATACTCAGCCTTGACAATCTTTTATGGATATGTTTTACTTTTTTAGACAAACTGCCCCGCCTGTCAAAATATTTAATATAGATAGATGATAGAAGTCTATCTAATTGTATAGCCTCCACTTATATCATTGCCAGGTTGTGTTCTTTGGTGAAGTGAAATGATTTTATTAGATCCTTTTCCAAATCAAATGATTTTGTTTCAACGTACCACCCTGATATCACATAGCAATGTCTAGCCTTATTTTGTCAAGATATTGACCCTTTGGCAATAAAAAGAAAAATTCTCCCGTAAAATAAATTGCACAGGAGGAAGTCGAATCTTCTCATCCAACCAGTAGAATCATGTTCTAATCTAATTCATTACATTTTGAATGCATTTAATGAAACTACCTGCTTTTTTGTCTGATTTAAAAAACATTTTTATTTGGTCCCCTTGTTTTAGTTTACTACATGGCCTAGCAAAAAGATCTCAAATATAACACACATTTTGACTGAAGTTAATTCGACTCCAGATAAAGCACACTATCCGGGTTGATGGGAAATGAAAGAAGCCGTCCTCCCCGGCAACCTCAAAATTAAAAAGCTGCCTCCGGAGCGGCTCAGAACAGTAAAGCACGAGAGCCAATCACAAGGCACGTAGCGTCATGATTCCGACCAATGACGAGATCCAGGGGGCGGGGAAGCCTTGACGCACTGAGGCTCGTGATTGACGCAAGACTTGTTGCTAAAAATAACTGGCCGACGGAGGCAGGGTGAGATAGCAGAGAGCCCATTCATTGTCCCGGGGCGGGACCGACTATTTCAGCGTCGCGTTTGTGATCCAGCCAAGCCAAATATAGTCGTAGACAGGTATTTTTAGCCGTACAGCGTGTCCCCGTTCCCCTCCGTCAAAAGCGACTGGGCCGATATCTGTTACAGGGGGGAGTGAGCCCCGGCTCCAAAATCAGCACACTCAGTCAACGTGCTATTCGGTTAAGACATGGTTATACAGTCAGCTGACACAACCGTCACACCAAAGGAAAAAAAAACCCAACTGTCCAGAGTCACTCTGAAGCGCTCACAGCGCCCCTCTCTCTTCCCTGGGACTCACGGCTGCAACAGCGCGTAGACGCGAACACGTTTTTAACCTTGGGGTCTTCAATCAGACACACGCACGGCAGGTTTGTGGACGTTATTGTGTGTCGCGAGCTTCCCACTGCAGCGCTGCCTCCTCGCCACCAGCCGAGCACATTTCACTTTTTATTTGAGCTGAGAGCGCCAACGGGGTACAAAGCGCAGTGGTCGAGACACATCTGCGCCGCAGGAGAGCTTTTTTTGTGTTACTGGCGCAGATCTGTAGGCTGTTGTGACAAAACAACGTGAAAAGGAGAGTGTGCGTGGTTAACACGGTCATGGTTAAACCAACGTGCACCTGTCCACCCCGGGAAGTCCCTCTCCGCGTGTCACCTCTGACACACAGACAGGGAAGCCAAACGTCTGCTTATGCACGTGTGCACAGTAGAGAGAGAAGACACCAAAACATACAATGAGCCAATTTGTCCCGGGTTGTCTCATTCAAGTGTGCGTTGTAATGTGCAGAGCATTCGACACTGCAGCCATGCGAAATTCGTTTGTAACAACAACAAAAAAAGCGTATTTCACACTGAAAGAGCTGTCAATAATTTGTAGGATTCTTCTTGTCATCTGATGGGGCTGAAACCCGGTTGGGGTCAGCAGGTGACCCCTGAGTTGAACCCTTTTCATGGATAACTGAGATGTCGTTGTATTTGCAATCGTATAATGTAATATAGAATAATCCGTTTTCCATACTTTTGATTGTTAAGTTGATTCCATCCCCATGGGTTTATTAGATAAATATTTCCTATGGGCATATATCACAAGTCTGTCCTCAAGTCCATGCTGTTCTCCCTTTTTTTTGCTTTTAAAGCTAGATCCGGCTCATAGAGTGTAAGCCCTTATAAATGAATCATTTATTTCATAAGAGGGGTTTTTATTATTTCTGTTATTTCACTCAATAATTTGTTTTTTTATGTTAGTAATCAGCATCTATAAGCCTTCTTTGGTCACATAAAATGAACCGGATGAGCATTGGATCATTTATTTATAAAAGGAAGGCGTTTCTAGAAGTCTTTATACCTCTTTGTTTGACTCCGGCCTCCTCCTATCTTTGTGTTTGCCCTGGTCTCTCTCCCGCTCGCTTCCTGGCTAGTCATTGTTTCAGCTGCCTTTTTTTTTGTCACCACCTCAACATGGTGACGTGTAATCCAGATTAACCTGCCCTCTTATTCCACCTGACGTGGAAGTGATTAGAGATTATGACCTTGTCCTATTAATAGAATTGGATGTGTGGGTAATGAACTGCGTCCACTACCGCTGCGCGTCATGTGACTCATTCATAAAGACAGTAATGTACACAAACACAAGCACTTGTGGTTGGGGACAGTCATTGGTGGGATTTACATGAAAATGTACATGGATGTACAGTGAATGAATCTCTGGAATCACAATTTTCCTGCCACACAAATACAATTTTACAAATCATATTTATGAGTCAGGTTGATGAGTCATTTGGATAGAAACTTTCTGTGTGGAGCCATATTGTGACAGTCGTGAGAGCACAGCTGTGGTATATACAGTGGTTCATCATCTTTAGGTCTCCTGTACAGAGCTGCTGCTGAGCATATTGCACCGAGACACTGTGAAAAGTGATTGTGTCCGTTTGAATGAGCTCTCTATGTCTACGTCCAAGGCACCAGCACTCAGCGCTCTGGTGACATTGGAGAAAGAGGAAAGCACAGAAACACAGGAAGGCTTTTATCTTCATGTCACCAAATCTGCTTCAACTGAACGTCAGAGTGCAAGCGAGGACGGGAAGGGGCCGAAGTGCGGGGGAGAGGATTGCTGGCGCAATGGCCGGGCGCTCAATGGCTGCATTCTTCCCTATTTTCTGTTGCGATGCACACGCACACACACAGACACACACACACACACACTCACCAACACAGCTTACCAGGGGGATTCCCCCTAGGAGTACCCAAGTGAAGTAATACAACCCACCACTGCCTTATCACACCAGTGCCCAAAGACAGGGGAGAGGAGTGTAGAGAGGTGTTCCAGGAGCCACGGCACAGGAGGTGAACTGTATATCACTCAGGGATTGTGGGCCATTATGTGATGTTATCATCATGGGTTTTTACACTTTTTTTCTGGTGTGAATGTCTCAACGGAGTGTGAGAGCGGTGATGCGCAGCAGCTTGTGCGTAATGTTCTTTAGTTTCCCTCGCTCTTGTCTGATGGCCGATTTATCACTTTTTGTTGTTACCCTGTAATAAAACTTAACAGCATGATTCATCGACGTGCCTACATTTTTGGGAGTGCGTGGCACTGTAACTAAAACCAAGCCCCTTTTTTTGACACCACATTTATCTGTGGTCTGTTGTGCATGTGTTAATGTGTCTGTTTATAGCTTGAGTGCAGTTTCAACAGGACTCCACCATGCTTGCATACATTTCCCCTCAAGGATTAAGCATTAGTTTGCACGGTTGCAAAGAACTATATCTATTGTATACACACTCTGTATATGCCTTATGTATTTGCGCGGTCAAGTCCAAACAAGCTTATGAGCACATGTGCAGAGTCAGGCGAGTAGACATGTTGGTCTTGAAAGATATTCAGTGTCCTTATGTGTGTGACTCTCTTTACATCTGTTAAGAAGCATTTATGATTCAATTAAACATTTAATTTAGGGGTAGAATAGAAGCTTTGTATAATTCTTCTCCTTGTTATAGATAAAAGCCATTATAGGTACAATTTAGGTGCTACAATTTGTTAGTGTTTTTAGTCGAGGTGTAGTCTTGAAGACGTGTGTCTTTAGTGTGCTGCGAAAGATGTGCAGACTCTCTGCCATCCTGATGTCATCAGAGAGCTCGTTCCACCATTTCGGAGATATCTACATCATTAGCCAGTCTGCAGTTATGTGTCGGGGCGGAAGTTGACAGTCGCTGACAGTATTCAACCAGATGTTTGACAGAAGTTGTTCCATCTTTAATGAGACGCATCAGCCACAGCAGATGAGTAATAACAGTAAGAGTTGCATTGTAGGGGTCTGGACCGTTGATGGATGAGGATACAAGTCCTGTCAGTCACATAAAGGGTTGAACAGACCAGAAGCAGCCGGGATCCGGTGTGGGTGAAGGTACAACTGTGTGCAACCGTCTAATTCAGAGAAACACAAACGGCTGATCTGTAAATCCATACAGTTTGAGAGAGCAGAACCTGAGAAGAAAAATATGTAATATAAATAATCATATATGTCTTATTTACATAGGTAAATATGTAAACAAGTCCACTTACTCATTGTTACTTAACGTGGGGGATAGAGATTGAATTGATGTGGAGGATTTCACACTAAAAATTCAAGAAATCAAGCAAGCTAATTGGTCCAACATGCAACATGTCAGTAGGACACATCTTTTTAGAACGATTTTAAGATATCATGTTTTAGGTATTATCATTTTTAATTAAGCATGTCTAATGGGGATCTTCAAACCCTTGATGCTTATGGTTATAGACAATCTTGCTGATCAATACCTTGTCATGTAAGGTTATTGGAACTAAATAATTGTCACTACTGTTACGTTTACAACTTAACTACCAGTTGAAAATTGTGATTTGTAAGATATTCTGTTAAAATATGTGAACAGTGGGCATATGAGTCATCTCAGTGTAGGCAGTTGTTTAAAGGCAATTTTCTAGGTCTCAGAAACAGGAACACGTATTGGTGTGTGACGTTGTTCTATCATTAGAGTTAAAAAAATCACAGAATTCCCCTTCTTGGAGTATTTGGATGGAGATACACTTGAAAAGACACAGTGATGAATGCAGCAAGTGATGGAAGATTACCCTAATATTTGCATGAAGTAAATTAAAACCACTTCAAAGAAAACCCGCTATCGAAGGCCACCACTGATACCCAGGATGCTATTTTTAAAGTATGGATGTTTTGTATGAATGCAAGAGTTTCTTTATGTATTTGAGTATTCATATTAGGGAGCGATGCCCGTTAGTTATCCCATCTGGGCCCTGCTTTGCGGAGGCAAAGTCCCGTACACCTCTATTAGTTTCATCTCCGCTCATTCCATTCTCACAACTTCAGCCCAGGTATCAGCGATACAGCTTAGGCTAATCTTTTCATAAAGAAGAGATGACATTTTGGCGGTTGAGTCAGTGTCTTCGTCACCCTACAGATATTCAACACTTGAGCAGAATGTGTGTGTGTGTGTGTGTGTATACTGTGATTTTTAATCTGCGTACAGGGTCTAATTATGTGCTCAGTGTTTGACGCTTTGCTGTGGCTCAGAGTAACATCATTCTGGGTCACACACTGACCACATGAGCTTTTGCACGGGTAGACACACACACACACACACACACACACACACGCACGCACATCCACACACACTCCCACACGCACTTGCAGATAAACAAGTAGTTGCATTTCTGCATGAGTCACAGTGGTGGGCAGAGGTGGAAAGTTTCCTTGTTTGGGCTATCCCCCATGCTGACACTTTTGATACTTTCTTGAATTATCTGAATTGTTTCTAATGCACTAAACCTGCAGTGGACAGTGGTTTCCAGTCATACTGCTGAGAATACAGATATCCTGGCAACTACTTTTATATTATATTCTTAATTGTAATGTACGTTATTTTGCTTCGCTCTGTATGCACAAAGCACCAAGACAATTTTCTATTTCTTATGCAGTTTAACTAGTTTTTATGTATTTTTAAGAGAACTCCAACAATTTAAAAAGATAATTGAAAGAAAATGATTAGGCACCTTGTGCATTGATCCTTTATCTGTTTAGTTGCTCCAAGGTTATCAGCTCAGATTGTGGCTGTACTGGTTGTAAAAGTGTGAGGGTGTGAACAGGGTGTTTTCGACAGAAAACAGTGTGAACCTTGATTAAAGAATGGTTCAAATTTGTTTTCACTTTTTGCAGCATCAGATAGAATGAGATTGCATCATCACTGATTAATAATGTTTGCATATTAATTGTCAGCTTTAAAAAAAAACAAGTATGACCTAATCTAACTAATTATTTATGGATCCAATACACAGACTTGCGTAATACATTTAGTTAATGATATAATTAAATGATACATCCAGGGGTTATTTCATACTATCAATGGCAAGTCAAATCACTCTCTTACTCACAGTGTTTGAATGCATGAGAGTGCAGAGAGTCTATTGTGAATGGACATAATAGGTTTATGTTTGATAAACGTCAGGTATGTGGAGCTGAGCTTAAAAAGAGGGAGCAGCAAATGTTAACTTGTAATGAGGAACCTGTCCGATCACGTCTGTGCCCGGGGCCGTCAGTGAGGGAGCACATTCGTATGTATCTGTGAGTGCTTGCGTAGTATAAATTTTTTCCACGTTGGTTTATGAGTTGACTCACTAAGTGTCATCATTTCATTCATAGTCTTACCCTTTGAATGTTTTAATAGTTTAGGGATGGTTGACCTTTGGGATGCATTCAGGATATTTGGTTTTTGCTATGCACATTTGCACACTTGGTACATTTTGCTAAAGCCAACAACGATGAGAGTAAAACCAATCAAGAGATGACCAGAGGTTTTCATCTTTAATCTGTTTTCACATCCATAGATCTAACCCTCAACCGGTATTCCAGTGAACTTCCTTCCGTAAGAAGAAAATCAATAGTTTCATGAATTTGCCACACAGCATTCTCCAGTTAATCACATCTATGTTTCAGTAATGGAGATGTGCAAGAGAGGATGGGACCAAAGAGGTGTACTTTATTCAAATCTTCTTCAATAATACACATTTAATAAAGAGTTATCAATAACATCAGAAAAAAAAGAATCACTGAAAAACATGGTCTATTTGCTATCATTCATAGTATATACATGTTTTATAAGAATGAATTAATAGTCAATATGTAACACCCAAAGATGCACTGTATACTGTTTTGTGCCTTGGGTGATAAAACCTTGTACACTTTAGTAATGTAATTGTGTTCATTTAGGATTGACTTTAAGTATTACATGTTATTTATTACATTACATGTTATTTAGCTGACGCTTTTATCCAAAGCGATTGACATTGCATTATAACCCATGCATTACATTTTTGCCTGGGGAGCAATTAGGGGTTAGGTGTCTTGCTCAGGGACACTTCGACATGGCACATGGGGCAGCCGGGATTCAAACCACCAACCTTACAGCCCCCAGCACACTGCACTACTCCATGCGCCACCATCTCCCCACAAGTAACCGCATGCAGTCACCAGAATCTTTGAAGTTTGAAAGGCAATCTTAAAATGTTCTGTTAAATAAATATATATTTGCTATCTATGAATGGAGGAGGTTAACACTGGTAATTGTTATGTCCCACTGATAACATTTGATGAATGAATTCTAAAAATCAGCCTGAAAAATGACTCCAGACTGGTAAACTTTGAACAACAGTTTGATTGTTTTCCCTAAAACTGAAATTCAAAATCTGTTTTGGACTGAAATCTTAAGGATTACCACTGATGATTTGCTCTTTCTCGTTGGACATTGTGTTTGACCTTCATTCTTTTTGAAAGTCACTGTGCTACAACATGATAACAGCTGCGGTTCACTTTTGAACAACATCTTATGAGTTGTGCAAGAGGATTCATCATGTTATTTAAGTTGGCTCCCTTTGAGCCTCGACCTTTTCTTTTATAAAAGTTCACCCCTTATGATTCACCGTGTTTCAAATCTGACATTTACAATTTGACTCCTTCTCACGCTCGAAAACCCGGTTCTTGACAATTATCTGGGTACGGGAATCAAGCCAATGCACCATGGCGTACCGAGGCTGTACGTGGGCACTCATAAACCCCAAACCACCCACGGTGGCCATTGTGATCTTCCCAGAAGCCACTGCTCCACGCGGTGAAAGACACTCCCAGAAATTTACATGAGAAAGGTTTCCTGAGGTGACAGTGGGTCTGGACGCCTCTCGCTATGCTCAAGCAGCAGCATACCTGAAGAGCAAGTATTTACGCATGCCGCTCCCTATTACCGGAGGTGCTGACTTGACTGACTGTGTGGGAGAGACTTCCACCACATAATTAGTTTGCTCACGTAAGATTTTTAGAGGAGACTCCGGGAATCCCATCTTACAATTTTCAGGAATATTCGTACACCCCAAACGCACACCTGCGTGGGTGAGGTCGATGTGATTTATTTAGGCTCTGCTGATCTTTGAATGGTAAATAAAACCCTATTCTCAAGTGGTTACACCTAAAAAAAAATTGATTAAAAGAACAGCCATCTAAATCAAAGCAGCAGAGGTACACTGACTTTTAGTTTCTTGTCATGTCAAGCTCCAAAATCAGGAATCAGGAAACGTTTATTGCCATTATATGTTAGACATACGTGGAATTTGACTTGGCGGTTGGTGCATGACAGAAGACAGTACAATACAAGTACAATACAATACAGTACAAGACAGCTCCCACTTGAGGTCCTGGGTGATGATGGAGCCCAGGAATCGGAAAGAATCCACAGTGGTGACAGGGGAGTCACACAGGGTGATGGGGGAAGGTGGGGCTGCGTTCTTCCACAAGTCCACAACCATGGACGGACTGGTGACTGGAGGTGCAGCTGATGGTGTATAGGGAGCAGAGCAGAGGGGAACGAACGCAGCCTTGGGAGGGGGCCGGACCGGTGCTGATGGACCGAGAGGCAGAGACGTGCAAAGAGGCAAATCCTAGAATTCCCAGAATGCTACTCAATCGAGTGATGATCTTTACAGCAACATTAGGTTTATTTTTTTCAACTTTGAGCTTCTTCAAGAGCCACAGATGTTACACAGCTAGAGAAAATTAAACTTCATTGTAGCGTTACAGTGAGCTGTTGCAGGGTGTTGATCATCTGTGATTTTGAAAAGTTGGAGTGACGGGGACGAGGGAGACAGCGCTCCTCTCTTCCCTCTGTTGAATAATCTGATTACTCACCGGATGTGATTCACCTAACTAAATCTGTTGGAGAGAGGGTTCTGTTTTCTGAATGTTTGGTCAGTAATGTTGTGTAATGTTTGGAAAGTTGTGTGCTCGTCAGGTAAATAATTTCCTCTGAGCCTCGGTCTGGCTGCTGTGCTGCTTTGAAGTCTTCATCCAATAAGTACCTGAGGTTCATTAGAAATGAGTGATGTCATCATCTTAGAATGTACAGTGATTTCCTGGTTAGTGGCTCTTATGTAGTGGCCCTCATAATCATAATCAAGACCTTTCTTTAAAGTGAATCTTTACTTTGTGTCTCACGTTACGGCCACTCTATATATACAAATATATAAAAGTGCTTAACAACGTCTAAAACATTTTAAAATGTTTCTTTCATTCACTCTCATTCACTCCTCCGAGCCATTAATGGCTCAGGCTACCTATAATTCATTGTTTTTAACATAAATATCAATTTTCTGAACAGGGCATTCTGTTGGAGCGGCTGCTCTTCAAGTCTCTCAGACAGTTGCCAGAACAGACGCGGGTCAACGGCAGGTCTCGACTTCAGACTGACCCACTTAGCCAATGCCGAGGGCCCCCCTGTTCTTCCCTCCCCTCCTCCTCCCCCTCCTCCCCCGCATCGCCGTCACCATCACTGGCTCCGTTCCACTCTCCTCTCCCCTTACTCTTTGTTGCTCTCTTGCAGTCCCCGAGTGTACGCCCTCCTCTCTCTCTGCTGCCCTCTCCTTAAACCCACCACTCAGTCCTTCCCTCTGCTCCGTCTTTCCTCTTCCCCTCCTTGTGTTCCTCTGCTCCATGAGAGGGAACTTCCACTGCAGCTTTCATCCAGGAACAGGCTTCCATTGTGGAAACACACAACGCTGCTCCCGTTCACTTTCCACACCAAAAAGGTGGGGTGTGGGAGGGAAGGGGGGGGCATTAGGCGCACATACATACACACACACACACACAGACTGATAACTTGGATGTACACAAGCGCACATACACACCATCCTAAAAAGATCCCCTTTCCACCATAAAAAAATAGGGTCATATCTCGCTGTCTACGTGTCATTTTTGATCTTCTCCTGAAAGACACCTGCTGTAATTGGTTACTTATCAGCATCAATTTTTTGACAAGACACGTATGTAGCAGCATCACAGGGCCACACACACACACACACACACACACACACACACACACACACACACACACACACACATAGTAGGAGTCATTGTATTCAAAGCTGTCAGGAATCGAACACATGAGGTAACGTTAAGCAGTACCCGTTAACCCAACAATGACCATGACCGACTGTGTCTTTCTTTGTGTATACCTTTTCCATAGTCGCCATATCTGGTCGTCATATAAGTTGTGCCATGGGACATATAGTTCTTGGCATGTGTGTGTATCTGGAAAGCTTGTGGAGCTGCAATCATGTGATTGTGTGTGTCCGTGACGCCCTGGAAGCTCTCCTGGCCACGGCTGTGGAAATGCTCCACTGTCCCACTCTGTTCAGTGGGGACGGTGGTTGACGGGCAGGGGATGAATGGGGAGTGGGGGCTCTGATGGTTGGATGAAGAAGAGGAACTGTTGCACTGTGGCACTGCCAGAAAAATGTGGTTAAACGAGAGGGGGAACGTTGTGCTTACTTCAATTTTTGTGTAAACCCGAGCCCTTCTGCTTTCACTTGACTGCGAGGTTTCACTTGGTATCATTAGTCAGTTCACTGTTTTGTGAAGTGTCACATGCCGTTGTCTAACCCTCGTCAAAATAAGCAGTCTTTAAAATTGGTATTCATCCAATAGTATTCCACATGACTGTGACGTTAATGACATTCCCATATTTCAACGTTGTCTTTTTATTTTTATTCAGATGTTCTGTATCAGTGGGGCTGTCCTTACTTTGCAAATGGAAGTCCCATTTTGAGCTATGAGCTGTTCAGGAATTTGGAAGGTGCAGTGTTTAATAGTATGTTGTGTTTCCCTGACTCAGCCCGACCTGTTGTGTGCTTATCTGCCACTCTTCATGACGCTAAAATACCAATAGATTGGGAGCTGTCAGAGAGTCTTTGCTCCATCAAGTTTCTTCTTTAGCTTCCCATTGTACCGTATACAGGGATTCATGCTGAGAGGCAGCATGTGTTTGTGTGTTTGTGTGTGTTTCTGAGTGCGCGTCCTTGTAGTGGAAAGTCTTTGGGAATCTGTCCCATGGAATGTCTGGGCAGGTTTCCCTCTTTTCCCCACCGGAGCAAACCGTTCACACACGACTATCTTTACGCAACATGAACACGTAGCACAGAAAAGCACGGAAACACCAATGTCCATTTGTGTGGACTTAACCCACAACTCGTTCATGAGAGCCGTGCTTTTGGCTTCCAAAATGTTCTTTAGATGAGGATGTGTCATCAAATTGTTAAACATAAACTGCCTCTGTCTGTTCGTAAAGTCCACTTCTTCTTTTGGACCAGACTTCTGACTTATAAGCTCTCGCTTACTCTGACTTCTCTTTTATATTCTTCTCCCTTTACTGGACTGTAACTTTGACCTTGTGACTCATCTCCCCCACGCTGACCACGCCAGTGTTGTCGATTCTACACGGACGCGGCGCTGACCTGAACTCTCATGCAGCGCATGCACGCCAACACACACTGTTGCGTCACTCTCCTCTGGTGCGGCCTGTAACTGCTCGACAGCTGTTCCTACTTTGCTGTCATGTCAGCCATGATGTCAGAGCTTTGTTGTGTCTGATTGGCTGACGTCTAAAAGTGCGTCCTGTGTGTGTGCGGGGGATACCGTGTGGGTGGGTGTTGCTCTCCGCGCCACAAAGAGCTGCTGTTGAAATGGTCCATCTTTGACCCCTTAACCCACAGTAGGACAATTGCGTCCATCTGGTCACTGCAGTGTAAAATTATGTGTGAGATGGGGTCGAGTTATGCTGCATGTGGGAAAAAATAAACATGGTGGACTTCAAAGTTTGAGTTTGAAATAAGACAAATTTTTAAAAAATCAGACTTTTGACCAGATTCAAAAGAAAATCAACCCAACATTCATTCATTTGTTTAAACAAAAAGAGACCAAATCTGAATGAAACCAAAGAAAGTCTGCCTTAATGCAAAAATATCTGCGGGTAGTTAGGTCTGATTCAAACAGTTGTAAACCCAAACAAACCCAAAAAGAAAAGGAACACCAACATTGGCTGCAGAAGGACCTGAAACAATAGCAAAGTAATAACAGGTTCATTTGGAACCACTAGATTAGTTGACACACGGAACCAAAACATGTGATAATACAATGGGACCCTGCTTGACTTCCTGGTCCTGGTTCAGATATACATTACAAGGAACCAAGTTAACACCTCCAATTAATTTCCTTCGGTTTGTATTCAAGGCAGTTTTGAACCGCGTTAAAAAAGGATCTGTTGGCATCAGGAGCTATTTTTACAAAAAGCTTGTTTTGTGGCTTGTAAAGAACTGCCTTGTGTGAAACTCAAAAAAAACAGACAAAAGTGTGACATTCACTCATTTACGAAATATTCTATTGCACTGGATTAAAATAGTGCTTCTGTGTGTCCAGTCATGGTCACCATGGTGAAGTCCTACTAAGAATCGCCATGACAACTCAAGCCATCAACAGCCATGTTGTAAGCCAAAACACGTAACCGTCTCCTACGCATCAACACCATTCACACATGCACTCATGCAAACGCTTGCACACACACAACAGAGGCGCCCACACGCACAAAAACGTATATACAACAGCGGCATCGAAATAGAGTTACTTGTTGACGAGATACAATTCATATGTTGTTTACCCTCCTCAGACTGATGATAACAAACGGAAAAATATAACTCCAAAACTGAAACATTGGGATTCAGAATTCCCTTCAAATGTGTAAGGTTAATTATTGATTCCACTATTTGTGTCTCTGAGAGAGAAGCACCGGCAGCATGTCCCGGAAGGTGATTCCACCCTCGAGCCACTCACCACCGGCTCGCTCCAGTCACCTCTAAACACACGCACATTCACACATTCGCCCCCCGGCACGTGCATTGCTCGATTGTCGACATAGAAGCCCCCCCCCCCCCCCCTCCATCATCCTGTATCTGACCCATTTTCCCGTGTACACTATGGATGCTGGTGAGGAGGCCCTGCCACCCACCCTTCCTTGTTTCCACTGGTGTGGAAAACACTACTGGAGTGGGAAAAAGACAGGAGTGGGAGGACAGGGGGTAGTGGAAGATGCGCTAAAGGGGGGAGGAAAGTTTTAGGGTTGGTGAGTGAGTGCGTCCATAAACCGCCCTCGAGGTGACCCGCAGGGGTCCGACAGGCTCGGCCCTTGTACTCGTGGTAAGTGTGCGACCGTGTTCTGATGTGTTTTATTTGTGGAAGGTTAGAGTTGCTTCTGAAAAATGCGATTCCGCATCGAAAAACATCACCATCACCATCTCCCGTTCTTTCTCCCATGCTTTGGAGTCCCCATAACATCAGAAGGCGTATTGACTGTTCTCCTCCCTTTACTTCTACTGGTTTGTTTGTTTGAATTTTAATGTTTTAGTCTATCACACTCTTCGCTGCCTCAATGTTGCATCCTCATAATATTGAGGATTTTGTAAAATGTCATCCTCTCTTTTTGCCCAGTTTTTCCACAACCACTTAAAACTTTTATTAATCTATAAAATTCTGTAAAAATAAGAGGTGAAAAACAAACCAGAAGTTTTACTTCCTATAGTACCTTTGCGCTGCATCTGGCTGGTAGCAGGTATGCTAGCAGTGATCTGGATGAGTACGCAGAGGCTGTGATGGCTTACATTAGCTTCTGTGAAGACAGCACTGTCCCATCATACACCAGGGTGAGTTACAACAATGACTGCTTTCAGCAGCTAAATGCAGTTTTATAGCAGTATGTGCTTGTAACTTACCTTTAACCCCTGATGTTTTCTTTGAATAGGATACAATTTATTGCAATGGATTACCTACCTATGGATTACCTGGATCTTCTGTCGTACAACATGAAAACCGGGAAACCAATTAAAAGACATATTCTATGCCCAACCTTTTCACCAATGTATGTAATGTAATGTGGTTTGTAGAAGGCCTAAGACAAGGTGTGTTTGTTGAGTGGAGGTAGAATTTTGGAAATATTTAACTGATTGCATTTCAAAAACAAGTCAGTGTTTTTTGCAGCAGTTTTAAAACTGTGATTATTTTGTCTGACCCCTCTGGTCTCATAGAAAGCGGGATTGCGTTCCAGTGATGGAGGTTCGGACAACGTTGCCCACTCAAGTCTCACTTGTTGGTTTCATCCTGTGATGTAAATGGAAGTGAGAACACACACATGTCTTCGATCGTATGACAATTATGTGCACAGTATTGCAGTGACACAGCTTTATCGTCACCTGGTAGTATCAGGTTACTGTTTAAATTCTGTGTGTGGGCGTGTGTGCGTACATATGAAATAAAGTTTCATACGAGCCGCGTGCTCATTGGAGGAGCATTACCTGCCAGTGATGATTGCCTCTTTTCATTTATTTAAAACTTCTACACACATCAGATCCAACATGTTGTGCACTGCTGTATGAAAGTGTTGGTGTTTGTGGAGGAAGTGTGCGCTTTCACTGGGTTTTGTGTTTGTGTGTGTTTCTGTATTTCGTTCATGTGCTAATGTGGAGGTTTGATGGACACTTCCTCTCAATTCTAAAAATGTACCTTCCACTACAGCTTGCATCACTTCCTCTTGGTGACTTGCCATGCATACGCTTACACACATATATAGATGCATGTAAGTCAACGGCACTTACCATTTCCTTATCTGGTATTGCGTGGTAACCATGATGTGTGTGCGTTTGATTGGGCGCGTGCTTGTGAATGGAAAGTGGTTTGGTGTAATGGCACAATGTGTGGGCGGGAAACAGCTGTGACTCCTATAAGCACTCATGGATGCAAAGAGTCCTGTGTTATAAAGCGTTACATTATCAATGATTGTGTGTAAGTATATATATACTGTATATATACATACATTTATTTCTTTATTTATAGTGGATGTTTTTTGTGTGTGTGTGTGTGTGTGTGTGTGTGACTTACTGAGAAAGATCGAGAGTTGGAAGTGATGTCTCACCACGTGACGTAGGTTTCTGGTGTTTTCCAAACCAAAGAAGTGGAACTAGCAGTGACGAGGATGTGATGTCATCATCACAGGCTTTCTTTCTCCTCACATCTCCTGCTTGATCTTTTGTTGCTTTCTTTCTTTTCTTTCTTTCTTTCTTTTTGTCTGTGTGTAAATTTCCATCTCTCTTTGTGTCTTTCTGAATCTGTCCCTGTGCATCTTTCTGTCTGTTACTCTTTCTGTCTTTATCTCTTGCTTTTCCTCTCATTGCATGGTCGGAGAGTAGGCGTCTGAGGGCTGTTTTTTTTATGAATGGGATGTGCTGTTTACTCTCTGACGGAGCTATTTCTGTCGGCGCTGATGATGAACACATACAGTGTAATTTCCTCCTTGCCCCGCTTCCTCTCATTGGCTGAGGCTGTGCGTCTTTGAGGTGGCTGTGAAAGAGTTGGTGTTTGTATGTAATTGTGTATATGTGTGTCCACTCACAGAATGTTGGTCTTATTATTTTTTAGAGATAATTGATTAAAAAAGATCCTGTTTCCAAGGGTGAGATTATGTTTTTTTTTCACCAAGCCTACTCCAAAAAGAACAAATTTATATTTCAAAGTTTGACTGTGGAAAAAACATTTTTCAAGTAATTTATTTTCTTTCTTGATGGTGGGTAAGATATATGGTCACCTAAAATCTCTCACTACTCAATGAAATGACAACTGGTTGTATATTTTAATGACAACAACATTTTTAAAAGGAAGATTTGAATTGATTTCCAGACAGATTAAAATATATATTAACATTTGAATGAAAATTGCAAAATATAACTTCAATAATTTTTGTTTTGCGAATACACCTTCACAAATTGTACTGTATTTCTTTTTTAATAAAAATAACAAAAATGAACTTCGACTGATATTGCAATCTAACATCAGTCAAAATAATCGCAATAAGACGGCGATTACTTAATTTCACAGTAAACAACGTCATCTTGGGCCAAGTATCTCGATCAATAGGTGAGGTTTGCCCTCCAAATTGTAATAAAATATGATTTTCATTTTTTTAGATAATTCTTAATTTAACGGAATCTGTTAATGTTTATATTTATATATACTGTATATATTTGTCAAAACAATAATTCATAGCTTTCCTTCTCACTTGTATCCTTTAGTATTTATCACTTGACTTGATGCCACTTAAGGAATGTTGAAACGTCAGCCCGGGTATTTGCATGTTAGTTATTAGGTTGCTCCTCCACCTTACTGCAGGGATTTCGTAAATGCTTACGGGATATTATATTGGGTTTTGGGCCACCTGCTCAAAAACGTACATGTGTTCATGCTTGTATGTACACACTGAAACGCCGGGAGGCTTTTGCGCTCACACAGTCTGGATGGATGTATGGAGTCTAAATGGATCCACCGTGCCTTGGATGGATGGATTATGGGAACCCCGAGGTTGTATTTCTTGGGGGAGAATAACAGAGGACAGGTGCAGTCATGTACCTAATTACTAATGTAGTGCCAAAAGTGCTTGTGTGTGGGTGTTTGTGGCCTGTGTGGGAGGATATGCCTGATTGATGTGTGAATGAGTGGAGCTTGAAGGGGATGGGCCTCAAAATAACAGGTTGTGTCAGGGGGAATGGGGGGTCACGGTTCACTTTATCCTTTTGTTTGGTGACTTTGATGAAATGCAACGTGCCGAAAGTCGAGGCCTCATGTTTCAAATCCCTGCAGCATTATGTTGCTTCTTGGGCTATTTAGATGAAGAGCTGAATGTTTAATAGCATGCCATAAAAGATTGGTGGTAACAAGCCACATAGAGCGCTTAAAAACACGAGCACACACACACACACCCTCTCACAATGACGCTCCAGATAATCTTCTACAACAATAACAATAACTAATCATTCTGTCACAATGGGTTGTGGACATATGCTTCTCTTCTGGGTTTGCTTGGTTTGTGTGTCCTGTATATGTGTAAAGAGAAGTGTATTACTATGTCATTGTGTTTTTCCAGAGTTAAACTGCACTGAAAATTGTGCTTCAGAAAGCTCCAGCTGCTCCAGGACGCTTCAGCTGAAGTCCTCCCGCGGACCAGGAAAGTGGATTACATCACCCCAGTTGTCAGGTCTTTAAACTGGCTTCCTATCAAACAGAGAATTGACTTCAAAATTATGCTGTTGGTTTATAAAGCACTGAATGGTTTAGGGCCTAAGTACATTTCTGATCTGCTGAAAGCTTATGAACTGCCACCAACCCTTAGGTCGTCTGAGACTGGTCTCCTTTCTGTTCCCAGAATCAAAACTAAACATTGAGAAGCAGCGTTCAGTTTTTGTGCTCCACATATCTGGAACAAAGTCCTAGAAAGCTGACGGTCTGCTGAGTCCCCCAGCTCCTTTAAATCCAAATTAAAGACTTTTCTGTTGCTGCTTACTTTAAGCAATTTAATTTTGGTACTCATATTTGATTCCATTGTTTTACTGTGGTCTTTTTAAAGATGGCTTTTCTTTTATGTTTGAATCAATGTTCTCAAATGTCTTTGAATATCCTTGCTATATGTTTGGATATTATTAATGGTTTTATGTCAAGAACTTTGAATTGCCTTGTTGTTGAAATGTGCTTTACCTTGCCCTGCCATGCTTTGCCTTTAAGATATGATTTCTGAGGTTAGGTCAGCCGACAAAAGAAGTTGTTGATGCCCATTCATGGTATTGCAATGTAAGAAATACCCTACCCCCCAAAAATGCATTTTATCATTATAGCAGATGGCTATAGAACTGTTGACAAAACTCTTCAAAGTTCCAACGAATGGATTTATTGATTTAGTAATGATTTTTCATAAAAGGGACTTTTCTTTAGAAAACTAATGTGCGGTGAGCCATACATTAAACACGACCAAGAAGTGGAAAAACACTATGAGCAAACATTTATCATTGAAGTCAATGGCCAACAATCTTAAAGTTAAAGTCCCGTATCCAGTTCTTGTAATACATCAATCTTATATTCCGAGAAAATCTGCATGGCCTCACAAGAGATTTGTGAAAAAATAAGTTCCTCACCCTCAAACACAATTCCTGTAATGCACTATTGAACTGTTGCCTGGAAGCTCAGTCCGACTAATTGAAAAAACATACTGTAATGTACTCCAGAAACCAGACAGACAATATTTTGTTTCAGATATTGTTGATAGGTTATTCCTAATTAAATACATGTCATTTTGTTGTGTACAGAAAACAACATGCAGAGGAGTTTTAGGATTTTCATTTTGTTCAAGTCGTCCCGCTCTGTCTACAATTTTTCTTTTGTCAAAATTCAATTCTCGAAATCTTTGCCTTCCTGCTGTGTGTGTGTGTGTTTGTGTGTTTTGAACTCTGAGGACGTCCAGTTAGCGTCAGAGTGTTTCTCCTCGAATGCTCTTTCCGGCTGAAGAAGAGAGGTTTTTTCCTGTCGATGGGGCTTATGGATTTGCTGCATCCAGCATCCCTGCCCCCGCTCACTAAAACGCAGCCCAAACTAGATTCAAACTTTGGTGCACTGCTGAGGTGACAGGGGGGACTTTTCTTTCGCATACACCAAACAATCTAGTCAATAGACCTGTTGTATTGAGTATGTAATTAGTTGGTGTTGGTTTGTGCGTTGTGGAGAACGTAAGGACAGACACACAGAGAGCTCTTTCAAACTAACCACAATGCCTCTTGCACTGAATCAGAAGAACATGCTGTTCCTTCAAGAACATTGCCAATGCTGATACCACAAGCAATCATAACACGAGTGGGTGTGCTTTCCATTTTTGGAAATAAGTTTGTGTCATGAGTGTCTCAGCCATTGCATCTAGTGGCCTGTAGAACTTCATTTATTGAAGTTGTGTGATCATGTTTTATTGAATCCTTAAAAGCACAAAGATAAATCCACCACACATATCCAGGATTATAAATTAAATAGGAAGACTACTTTACTAGTTTCTCAGAGAATTTACCCTTCATGGTGGTTTTATTGTCATCTCGCATTTACTTGTTTCAATTTATGTGGGTTGAGAGGCTTCTACAATCTCCAGGCAACATCAAAATAAATTGTACATCAATTCAAGACAATCAGGGGTATTGTTGCTCCACGCTATCTTGATCTGGTCTGTCCAGGGGGCTAATGACAGCTCATTTTAGATAAACATTTCTGTTTAACAGACATTAACAGTGGCTAAACATTCTTCATCAACCTGGTCATTTGTCCAGCAAAAGTTACACATGTTTGCTTTGACCTGTTCAGGGTTTAATGGAGTTTAGCATTTACTGGCTGGGAAGCAGATTATACCTTGGCAACAATAAATCGCAGGGAATTCACTTTTCAACCTATGAGCAATTGAACTTGAACTTTGTACTTGCATGTTTTTTCATTATGAGCGAGCACTCAGGGAACCTAGGATCCTCTCGTTATGAGACCAAACTGCTAATAACTCATCCACCCTGAAGAAAATACAGTCCTCCACCCTTAATCGACACCCTCTTTTTGACACAGGATATTCGCTGACTAAACAAAGAGGATTCTGGCTCTCTGAGCCCCTTTGATGGCAAATTTTTTTAATTGTAAAAGGATTTTGTCATTATTTTTGTTCTTTGTAATCCAAGTAGAAGTGGCACTTAACTCGGTCACGTAACCGTGGTAACGGGCACACTTGGTTCCTGGGTTCTTGAACTGTCCCACACAACAGAGCCCATCCCCACACTCACTACAAGTTGCTTGGTTGGACCCTGTTCTGTGAATTCATATTTTATCTCTGTGTCTTTCCTCTACTTGATCAGTGACGTCATGCATAACGTTGGTGATGCAATGTCCCTTCTTCGTGTTGCCTCGGCACCGGGATACACGGGGTCACAACCGCGACCATACAGTGGCCTCTGAGAAGGACGCTACATGCATGTCTCACTCCAGCAGCATTACTATACCCGCCGGTGACACAGTAAACTGGGGAAGCCCTCACGCACACAAACACACACGCACATAGCCACACTCACTAATCCAATTAGGACATTAGTTAATTGCAGCCTTGCCCTGGCCTCTTTAGATAAATGCTAATCCAATTATTAGTGGATGGATAGGCCAGGCAATCCCAGTGTTTCCCAGCTCTAAGATGCTTAAGTGGCACTCTGCCACTGCATCAGGAGGACACCTTATACGCACAAAGGATCCCCTTGCTATTTTTGTGAACGTGCACACTGCTGGCCCAGTGAGCCAAAGGAGATGAGAAGGAAGCCAAGAAGCCACTTCGAGCTTGTCAGCAGAGTTGAGGCGAGTTCACCGGAAACCCAGAGCTTAACCACGTTGTCCTATGCACGGCTCCGTCCACATCCTGGGAATAGTCCCAGAAACGTATTATCTCGAACGCAGAACAGTCAACGGATGGACGACCTTGGAATGCCGCTTTCATCCACTAAACATGCACTAATTTTTCATGTGCTAGAAAACCATTGATACCATTTGTGAGGAGTGTGTGTGTGTGTGTTTGTGCATATGTGTATTTTCTGAGAGCCTCTTCGTCAAACAACACACCAGAAAGAGGCACACTCCAAACAAGGCCGCAAGTCCAAATAGAGGCTCTTATCAAACACTCACTACGCAGTGAAGCTCTGCATAGCTGTTATATTCTCTTTTATTCTCTTCACACACACACACACACACACACACAGCCTGCATACCGTTTTAACGGCTGTTTGAGGCAGCATGATTGAGTATGATGGCCTATACTCTTTTCATGGGACGAACTGTGCTGTGGATGCCGGAGTCACACACTCATGTGAATATGCCACATAAACAAGCAAACACACGCTGCAGCCAGGACAAATATGTCACAGTCCACTTTTGGTGCGAGAAAGGCGATAAAGAGGAGAGTGGGTCGTGTGTGCCATGTGTCATGTCACATGCTCCCTGATGCTAATGTTCCATTCATCTGTGTCATAGACTGATAATGACTCTCAGAGCTAAGAGCCTTGCTAAGCACTCTGAATAAAATCCTGCTATTCAACTCAGTGAGTCCGCACTCTCCTGCTTCTGTGTCTTTGTCTCTTTTCCTGTTTTCTGCCAATCCGTGAATGCGAAACATTTTGCTTCAACCCAACGTCAAAACGTATTATTTTAATAATTCAATAGATTAAAAATGTTTTTTTTATTATGGTGGGCCAGTCAGTCATTTTCAGTGGTCTATTCTATTTGGTCGATCATTATTTTTATCCTACTTGCTTTGTTAAAATGTTTTTTTCAAGACATTTTTATTTAACAATTGTGGGAATAAGAAGTTTTTTTGTGGAAATCTGTTTTAAAAAACACCATTGTCAGGACCAAAACTCACTTTTCTATTTTTGATCGGGACACTTTTTTTTGTCCATTTGCAGGCCATAACGTAGTTTGAATATGAATACTTTGTGTACGTGCGTTTGTCATCCAGTCCCGGAAGGACAAGCATATGCTAGCCGTTGTCCAGTGTGAGGAAACAGCCTTTCCGACGCGGAAAGTGAGGTGAGGGCAGAAACTGAGGTTTCAGCTTGAGGGGATGTGGGGGAATAGCACACGGCCCTGGGGAGGTTTCACGATGTGCAATGTGTGTAAGCTTCTGTGTGTGTGTGCTGTGTGTGTGTGTGCGTGTGTGTGTGTGTGTGTGTGTGGGGGGGGGGGGGGGGGGGGGGGGGTATGTGCGCCTGCCTGAGGGTAAACTAGGGGATGTTGATGCTAATGTGTTCTGATGGACGGCTTCACAGACACAGAGCCAGCATGTGACTCACAGACAAGACACACGTATCCCCTGTGGGACAACCCAAAGGAAAACACGCACACACGCACACACACACAAACACACGTGCACACACACATTCATATGCTTGCCAGGTTAGATATCTTCGGGAGCCACTCATGGATCTTGTTTTAGCAAGAGAGGGGGAGTCAAGCAGGGAGGGCAGTGTGGGATCGACGGGATGAGGCTGAAGCTTTGCTCTTGAAACATTTCGTTGTGTTGATTTTTCTTCTGCACTGAAGTTCTCTGTGAAATTGGTTTGGGACTTCTTGGGGGTTCTCGCTCACCTCTGGCTCACCCACATCGGCTTAAATGTGTGCGAGTAACAATGTCTCATTCTGTTAGCGCCTGTACAGCCTATAGTGTGAAAGCATGAATCGTTCTTATTGAGTTCTTTTTGGTGCATGGCTTCTCTCAGGGCGGTGACCGCAAAAGTTTAAGACAGTCACCAAAGGGTCCGGGGCTTGATAAAGATGGTTGATGAGATTACATGAGAAGAGCGAGGCAACACTCAAGCCGTAGCTCTGAGCCAAAGACTTTGTTATATTCCCTCTGTGACTCACTCAACATAATCATCCATAAGAGGAGTAAATCACTTAAATTACCCTCGCATGAGTACATCAGAATGTGTGTGTGTACATTTGCTAGAGACTAAGACTAAGACAAAACCACCAAATCTTGCAGGCACAGAAAGGGCCATGGGGTTAATATGAGCTGTGTGTGACGCCAACCGTATCCTCGTTATTATAGTGCTAGGAGCCTAAGTAGATATTACACACACACACACACACACACACACACACACACACACAATGGAGAATCAGCAGGTCATTTTGGGATCAAAGATTTCAATACGAGTGACTGCCCATTTATCTGCGGAATGACCGCGATATCGGTCAGTCAGCTCTGCTTCTCTGTGGACTCGAATCCATTGGGTTCTTTGATTTGCTGAAGTGACAATGTCTACGAGATGTCTGCGAGATGTCTGCGAGATGTCTACGAGATGTCTGCGAGAAATCTGTGAGATGTCTGCTAAATGTCTACGAGATGTCTGCGAGATGTCTACGAGATGTCTGCGAGATGTCTACGAGATGTCTGCGAGATATCTGCGAGATGTCTGCGAGATGTCTACGAGATGTCTGCGAGAAGTCTGTGAGATGTCTGCAAAATGTCTGCGAGATGTCTGCGAAATGTCTACGAGATGTCTGCGAGATGTCTACGAGATGTCTGCGAGAAATCTGTGAGATGTCTGCGAAATGTCTATGAGATGTCTGAGAGATATCTGCGAGATATCTGCGAGATCTCTGCGAAATGTCTACGAGATGTCTACGAGATGTCTGCGAGATGTCTACGAGATGTTTACGATTCGGATTTATTGCACAGTAATTTAGCAGAATCCTTTCACCCTTTTCAAAAGTCTGCCAGATATTCATATTTCAACACTTGGGTTGTCCCTCGTGGGCTATTGTAGGTGAGTTGTGAGAACGGGTGATGGAGGGTTTCTGGGAAAAAAGATGAAATAAAAAAAACGTAGCCCAAAGTGGAATGGCTCTCCACAGCCAGGGTAAGAGAGAAAAAAAGAAACTGTGCCATTAAAACAAAATGGAAAAAGAAGGATCTCAATGGCACTATTCACTTGTGTTGTGAGTTTCCAGCAGCGGGGAAACAAGCATTAGTGTGTGCTACATTATGGTTTAAAACAAATCATAGTTTGACAAATGGACTGATAGTTCGCCAACTGTATTATGTATTATGCATTTGTTCTGAATCTGGCATTGTACAAGTGTCTTTTTGTGTGTGTGTGTGTGTGTGTGTGTGTGTGGTGGGGAGGCCGTGCCTCGCTCCCAGCAGAAATGAGTGAGGCCCAACTGCACATATTGGTTAATTTCACATGAGCCCTTTGTGTGTGTGTGTATGTGTGTGTGTGTGAGGGATGTAAGATAAGCATGTCATGTTCTTCCCCTCTAAACCGCTGTAACGTCCCACAAGGTGTGCTGTTCATCCAACATCACGTTGATACCAAATCCTGGAACTTACCCACGACCATTGTTTCCACTGTCTCAGCTGAAATCAGCGAACAACAGACACACACTGAAGGACGGATGATCCCAGTCGTATCTGATTGAATTTTTTTTAAAATCAGTAATAATAAGATTGTACTCAAAGGAAGGCTCCGCTGATTTTTTATAGCTCAGTTTACAAGTTGTTGTTTATTATGGTGAAAACATACACTCACCGGCCACTTTATTAGGTACACCTGTCCAACTGCTCGTTAACACTTAATTTCTAAGCAGCCAATCACATGGCGGCAACTCAGTGCATTTAGGCATGTAGACATTGTCAAGACAATCTCCTGCAGTTCAAACCGAGCATCAGTATGGGGAAGAAAGGTGATTTGAGTGACTTTGAACGTGGCATGATTGTTGGTGCCAGAAGGGCTGGTCTGAGTATTTCAGAAACTGCTAATCTACTGGGATTTTCACGCACAACCATCTCTAGGGTTTACAGAGAATGGTCCGAAAAAGAAAAAACATCCAGTGAGCGGCAGTTCTGTGGGCGGAAATGCCTTGTTGATGCCAGAGGTCAGAGGAGAATGGCCAGACTGGTTCGAGCTGATAGAAGGGCAACAGTGACTCAAATAACCACCCGTTACAACCAAGGTGGGCATAAGAGCATCTCTGAACGCACAGTACGTCCAACTTTGAGGCAGATGGGCTACAGCAGCAGAAGACCACACCGGGTGCCACTCCTTTCAGCAAAGAACAGGAAACTGAGGCTACAATTTGCACAAGCTCATCGAAATTGGACAATAGAAGATTGGAAAAACGTTGCCTGGTCTGATGAGTCTCGATTTCTGCTGCGACATTCGGATGGTAGGGTCAGAATTTGGCGTCTACAACATGAAAGCATGGATCCATCCTGCCTTGTATCAACGGTTCAGGCTGGTGGTGGTGGTGTCATGGTGTGGGGAATATTTTCTTGGCACTCTTTGGGCCCCTTGGTACCAATTGAGCATCGTTGCAACGCCACAGCCTACCTGAGTATTGTTGCTGACCATGTCCATCCCTTTATGACCACAATGTACCCAACTTCTGATGGCTACTTTCAGCAGGATAAAGCGCCATGTCATAAAGCTGGAATCATCTCAGGCTGGTTTCTTGAACATGACAATGAGTTCGCTGTACTCAAATGGCCTCCACAATCACCAGATCTCAATCCAATAGAGCATCTTTGGGATGTGGTGGAACGGGAGATTCGCATCATGGATGTGCAGCCGACAAATCTGCGGCAACTGTGTGATGCCATCATGTCAATATGGACCAAACTCCCTGAGGAATGCTTCCAGCACCTTGTTGAATCTATGCCACGAAGAATTGAGGCAGTTCTGAAGGCAAAAGGGGGTCCAACCCGTTACTAGCATGGGGTACCTAATAAAGTGGCCGGTGAGTGTATATGCAATGTCTTCTGTGTCTCTGGAGGAGTTTTGCAAAGCTAAAATTAAAGCTTGACCTATACAGGCCGGCTATCAGTTTGGATATTTCTGCCGTCCTCTAAATGTACCTAATTACTTAAACAGTCTCACGCCTACTTACTTACTTGCTACATGTTTGTACAAGTCTAGACAAGTCTTTTAAATAGTTATCATAGGAAGATTCATGGGTTTAGGAAGTGTTTATGAATGGATAGATTTCTTTGCTTCAATGCACAAAGTCATGTGACGTCCAGACTTTTCTTTATTTTTCTTTCATGCCTCCAGGGTGAACAAATTCAAAAACAAAAGTATTCTTCAAATATTCAGGTACAACAAGTAATTGATTCAAATGTAATTATTTTGTGGTTGTATAAGTATAAATCACAACCCGAAGTATCTCTTGTAAACAATATTTAGATCACCTTTTGGGACATTGTTTACCTTTGCACATTACTGCGTAAACTCTTGTCTTTTTGTGATGGCAACAGAGTTCTACCTGCAACAGAGTGTAAATTGGCTCTGAACTGATGCTAACATGGTTAAAAGTTTGTAAATACTCTGACAGATTCATCCTCTGTCCCTCTCTTGACTTTCCCTCTGCATTCCATTCATCTGTGAACCGCTTTCTTTTTCCTCCGCATGACTTCATGGGGCAACAGGCAAATCACAAATTATATTTTGTTGCTTCGGACTGCTATTAGCCAAGTGTCTGCAATGTCTCAATGGAGGAATAAACCCGATCACTTAGGTATCTGAGGAATCCACAGCAGCATCACATTCTGGTCCGATAACATTGGAACAGCCTGATTACTATCAACTGCAATGGTGTAACGTGGTGTGTTTGTGTGCGTGGGGGTGAGACATGTTGTGTCCTCATACCATAATAGGCTTCTCCGAATAACTGTCCCATAATTTTAGTCTTGTGAGTAGTTGCAGTCAGCTCTGGCCTCAAAAGGAAGAGAGAGGTAGAGCCAATTACTTTCACCCTCTCTGTTTCAAATGTACTCACACAAACACACACACACACACACACACAGACGCACACTAGAGTTTAATACACCGGCTGTGTGTCAGACAGTAAGGTTTCCGGAAGGAATTCCAGGCATCCCGAGAACTATTTTCCTGATTCCTAAAGGCTTAGTATTACGGTCATCTTGTCTAGATCCTCAGCCAAGAAACACACCGTATAAAAGCCCAGATATCCTCTTTGATGAGCTGAATTTACGCTCTGGCCGAGCAGTAGGGAATGCTGCTGCAATCTTAAATGTGCCAAACCACGAGGGATGAATTCCAACGGTGATGCCGAGCTGGCAAAGGCACACGGGAATACCACAGAGGCTACAGAATACGTTTAATACGTTTGGACGAGATGAGAGGATCAAAGACAGGACACAAAGACGAAAACCTGTTAGAAGACGATGTCTTGCTTAACCCATATACATGCTGTGGAGGTGAGACCTCCTGTTACCCTCACGCTGCTCTCATGCCCGTCCGTCTCAGACTCACAGCCTCTTTTTCCACAATGAGGGTAAAGCGAGGGTCCGAACTCCACTGTGTTTAGACAACAAAAGAGTCAGCTGGGGCCAAGGAGCCGCAGAGTTTGTATGTGGACACCTAAACACTACAGTAAACCCGCATATGTTTGTGGAAAATCTAAAACCCAAACTATGGGCTTTAATATACTGCTACAACAGCAAAGTAATCTATGGCCAGGTCATCATAAAGTCTACCCAAGTCTAACCATCCCCAAACCTTTGCCACAAGGTTGAAAAGACTCTTTCGTCTTGTCGCTTTTAACCATTCTTCTCTTCATTTAACAGTAATTAATTTAAGGTAATTAGTCTTTATGGGTCAGCAAACAGAACAGTCCCTAAAAGAAGTACGTGAAAGGGGTTTTCTTTTACACATATTCATCTTTGTACAAATGAAGATACTTCCACACAGGGGATACCTTAATAATGTGAATTGTGCGTACGGCATATGCAGCTACCAGATCTCAACCAAATTGAACAGCAATGGGAGACTTTTGTCTTCAGACCAGAAATAGCACTACATCAAATGAACAAAAGAGGATGTGTTGGTGCAGGACCTGTTGTTCTTTCAGGTATCAGGGAGACAATAGAATAGGATCAGCTGCCACAACAAAACTATGCTTTCTGTGGAGAAATGTACTAACCCTGGAAAGTTATAGCGACGACCCTCCATCTTTACAATCTGAAGGTAAGCAGCAGACGTCACTCATTCCTCCAGCAGCCTTTTGGAGCCTTTATTCCAAGTAGCACTGATCCATCTGTATGTGTATGCTGGGCATTTGTTGCATGTGCCCATTCTGTTGTGGCAGCTGAGTTTCAGCATTTTGAGTGTGAACCATCTGAATATAATCAGAAATATTTCACACTCATCGCCAATTCCCACTTGTTCGTTCACTCAAATTTGAGATCTCGCACTCCACGGTTGACGATGGGCGAGTGAGGGCTCTGGAGTGTGCGTGAGCGCGCAGCCGGTGAAGTGCTGTGTCCATGAAAGACTCTTCTTCCCCCCACTCGGCGGGAAGAGAAGAGTGGGCTGCAGTGGAATCGAGAACCCTCACCCCCTTCGGTACAGTGGGAGTGAGCCACCCGGTCCGCGCTAAGTGCTGCCGGGCACTATTACTGTGAAAAGGACCCCTCTCTAGGGTGTCCTTTCAAGTGTCTACTACTGAGAGTGTGTGTGTGCATGTGTGGGCCTACCCGCTTGTATAATGTGTTGCCGGCAAGGTTTGTGCAGCAGAAACCAGATCAGAAATGCATGACAGCCACCGCGTGAGTGTGCATTTATAGAGCAGCGCGCGCGTGTGTGTGTGTGTGTGCCAGGTTACAGTATTAACGGACAGCAGTGTGTTTGCACAGGACACTAATAGCTACGCGGCTGATATTAGTGGATCAGTTTCCATCACACTCTGTGGCGTAGAAGCGCCTGATTCAGCAGGTGTCCCCCCCCCCCTGAAGGTCCTCGCGGTTATTCCGGCTCCTTGGAAGGTTTCCGAGTGTCCCGAGGAGGGTTTGCCTTGTGATGTGGCCCGACCGCCGACTCGCACACTATGTGAAACCAGGGCGGCCATTTTCCTCAATCAAGACGGATGGGGCTGAAGAGTTTGGAGAGCCCTGCCAATGCTCACAGTGCAATTTATTAATTGAAATGTCAGCTTTTTACTTCATATAATAAAGAGGTGGAACTGATATGATAATGGCAAAAAATAAATGACAAAGGGGAGTTTTTGCTTTTAACCAATTGGCTCTTCCATTTGCTGCCTTTATTATCGCTGATGTGGAACTCTTGGGGCAAAGCTTGCTAATCCGCTGCAAGAGCTCTTACTTGAATCTGTACTTGTTTCAACATGCACCCTTGAAGCCCCCAGGAAGGCAATGATTAATTTGTGGCTGAGGTGTTTTTGGAGTAGAAGCCAATGGAGAAGGGAAGGGATCTGGGAGTTAGTTGACAAAGCTAATTAAGTGTGTCTTTAGCTGAGTGTTTCTCAATTGGTAAAACATGGCACAGTGTAGTTTTTTAAACTCCTGTGTCGGCGTTCATGATAGCAATGTAAACACATGTGGCACTTTAAGGGTCATTTGTATAGTTTGGATGAATGTTAGGCAGAAGGCGTACCCTTGCTTGCATGTGGAAACGTGCTATTTAACTCTCAAATTCAAAGCGCCGTAAAAACCCAAAAATGTCCATGCAGCAGAGAAAAACCAGAGCCATTGTCTTGTTCTCACCACGATGTATTAATTTAGCATTTGTAATTGGTAAAAGAAAAGTAATGTACTTAAGGGTCATTGGTTTTGATCATTCAGTACTACTAATAAAGCAACTGTATATAACTACATAATGCTACATAATGCTCAAATGTGCAGCTGACAGCGGTGAGATCTCAGTGGATGAACCTCAGTGGATGAAACTAGATTCTGATTATTATCTTTAATCCTCCCAGGTGCTGAACTGGGATGTTCCTGCAGTACTGTAATGGGAGTGTTGGGAAGGGTCAGTAAGTAACACTGTCAGAACAGAAAGTCTCCTCGAGCTATGAACAGCCTGACGAGTTTAATATTGGTCCTGAAGTTTGTGGGGGATCATGTTTCTATGCACAGCCGTTAAACGGCAGGTGGTGTGATCATCTTCAAGGTGTGTATGTGTGTGTGTGCGTGCTCATATACACATGGGTGTTACACAATCCAATAATGGCACTTTAAGGAGGTGGCTGAGTGGAATTATGCACACATGGATACAGTATGGTAGTACAAATACATGCACACACATACACACTTTACTTAAACAGCATCATGAGTTGGCAGTGGAGTCCTTTTCCACCTCGGGTCAGGCTTAGTTCATGCACAAAGAGTGAGTGATGGTGTGTGTGTGTGTGGTAACCCTGCTCCAGTTTTATTTTTAAAGTAAGCGTAGACAAAGGCCTCTAGTCAGCTCTGACAACAGGACCTTGGGAACATGACCAGTGGCTGTTGCGTCACAGTGTTTGTGTGTCAGTGTGTGTTTCATTACTTGTGTGTTGGAGAGACAGACTGAGAGTGTCCGAATTTTATTTTGTAAAAAAAGTCACTTGTTCAAGCTGAAAAGGAAAGAACAAAAAAAAAATCTAGAAAATCTTTGCCAGATGTGCAAGCATGCTCACACTGTGCCCTTAAAACCTGGTTTGGCGGCCTTCCGAATGTCAAGGGACGTCACTGAGTGATGTCATAGGAAGGATTTTATATGCGATAGGAGGAATTCTTCTACCCATACGCACAAAATACAGTAGAGGAGCAGGAAAAAGAGACGAGGTAACGGAGGAGGTGAGGATAAAAAACAAAGCGAGAGAAGAGATAACAGGACAGGAGAGAGGAAAGAGCATTACACGAGAGAAAGAAGAGATGAGATGATTTGATAGAAGCTACGAGGAATGGAAAGAATGAGGAGAGGAAACTAGGAGGGGAAATAAGAGGAGAGGAGGCAAAAGGGAGGACAGGGGAGAAACTGGTGGGACGAAATGGAGAGGAGAAGAAAGAGATGATGAGGAGCCAATGGAAGTAATGAGAGAGAAGAAGAAGCGGGAATGGAAAGGAGGAGGAGGAGGAGGAGGAGGAAGAGGAGAAGTGGAGAGGTTAGGCAAGGAGATGGAAGCGAGAGAAGATGAGAGGGTGAGGAGGAAAAGAAGTGAGTGGAGGATCACCTCCCTCTCCTTCCTCTTGTCCTTTGGAGGGTTCCAAAATTTGCAGACACCAGATGACCCGGGAAATCCTGGCCGCATTCACACACACACACACACACACACACACACACACACACACACACACACACACACACACACACACACACACACACACACACACACACACACACACACACACCTACACACACACACACACACACACTGCTACCCTGCTGCCAGCCCCCGTCTTTCATTTCATTCTTTCTTCCTGTGTTTTCAGGTCTTTTTTTCCAGCGCTCATGACGCACTCTGGCATAATGAAACCGTTAAGAGGACTCCGGTATAGAGGCTGGAGCTGAGAACAAGACGGGGTGGTGGTGGTGGGTGTGTAAAGTGACACCACACCAGGGCACTATATTTACAACGCGCCTCTTTAACACAACGGCTATTTATAGCTGCCAGATCTCTTCTCAGCTTCGGCCGCACGCCGTTGCACCGTCACAAACACAGGCATCAGATGGCACTGCTGGATGTACGCTGCACTGCTTCAGCCAAAGGGGACACGCCTCATCCTCTAGCATGTTCCTGCACACACCCAACCTCACCACGCTCCAGCAGCCCCACAACCCGTTCACACGCGCACCTTCTGGACATCCTCTCCCTGCCGCTGTGAACGTTTTCAGTCCTTTCTTTCACCATTTCTCACAGATTTCTGTCTCTTCATATTAAAGAAGAAAAAGGGGACTTGTACCCTTGTACCCGTTTTCAGCGATTAGGAAGGACAGAACGCTGGTGGAGGGGTTTAAATGTGGTTAATTACACACATATGCAGCAACATGCACAGCTGAGCAGGAAGGAAGGAAGCATTCGGATCCTTTAATGTTCTGAAGTTAACAATACTGCTATTTTATAAAATGCCACTCAATAATGTCTTATGTGAATGAACACAAATTCAGAAACTTAAAGCAGGGGCCCTGGGACATTTTTGGTCCAGGGGCCGTCGTACATGAGGGTACATTTTTCCGCCCCCCTCATAATTATAACATTGATTGAACATTGATTCTTAGTGACTCCCACTTCATAAGATGACACACATATTGCATGAATTCTGAATGAGATGTCTAAGGTAAGCATCCACTGAAATGAAATATGAAAAAAGGGCCGCTGAGTAAATAGGACAATATTTCCTTCTAAATTATAGAGGTGTAGAAATAATAGTAGGAGTTATCCCTGTTTCTGTCATGGGGTGACTCCAGTTGTACGCACACAAATAAACAAGCACAGCTGACTCTCAGGTTTCTGGTACATGGAGGAATTTATTAACAGGATCATGAGTGCCCCCACAGGACTGAGTCACTGTGCCTCGGTTTTCTGTCACTTAGTGCACAAACACACATACTCTCTGAAGCAATCAACCCAATTACGCATTTATCCTGTTTGTTCATATAAGTAATGTAGATCAAAAAAAAAAAATCAACAACCCCTGTAATAACTTCCCACTGTGCCTGTAGAAACACATTTTCATCACCCTGCAGGGGAGCCACTAAAATCCTTCACAACATAACACACAATTACACAAAAACCTATGTCAGACTACATTGCATCGCATTACTACTGTTGGTTAATATCAAGATATAAGACCCAGCATTTTAGATATTGGTCAGCAACAGGCAGGTTAACCCAAGCCATTGCTCTTGATATATTCTTTATTGTTGATTACTGTAAACACAAAATAAATGACTTGGCCTTGAGCGTGAGTGCAGGAAGAATAGAAAGTGATTTTTAGTGTGACATGTTTCTTTCCCTATGCGGCATGAAAGTGGACTGTGTTGACAAGGGCATGCCTTTAAGCCAAAATACAGGTACGAGCTGTGTTTGTGGCTGAATGTGCACGCGGGAGCTGTAGCTGCTCTGAACCCTGACCTGGTGTGTGAACTGTTTGTTGGGCCCGTAGTGGTTAACCAGGTGCATGTAGACGCAGCCGAGGTGCTTATAGGTATCCGAGTGTGCGGGGGGGGGGGGGGGGGGGGGGGGGGGTGTCGTCTGTGGCTGCCGTGGTGCGAGTGTGTTTACTCAACACCGTGTTAACGTCAGTCAAGGAAGTCGTGTTTGTCCTCACACGTGTCAAGAGAGAAGCATGTGAGTGTGTGTGCACCACTTTATTTTGCCATCATCTCTCTCGCTGTCCCTAAACACACACAAATACACACACATACGGAGACTAACGTGTCCTGACACAGCCTTTGTTGAGCCAGTGTTAGTTAGCTTACCAACCAGCTGGCCAATGCAACAACACAACAACCCAATGGTAGTTTTCCATGTGTGCGTTGGCCGGCAGAGACAGTCCCTGAGAAACGTGGGATTTTTTGTTGTTATATCTATGGTGGGCGGTGTGAGAGTATCCCCACTGCTTCCTGCGCGCACACACACACATCCCCAAGATGATTTTAGTGATTACGCACAACAATGTGGCACATAGACAGAGAACAGCATCACAATGCATCCACTAATAACACACTGTAGTCAGGGTCGTCCCCTATGCGTGTCTCTCTGTGTCCTTTGGGAGGGTGTAGGTTTGTGGCCACTTTCCCAGCTTTCCCTCGGGGGCCTGTTCCAGCTGCTGCCGCTCCACGCGGTCCCAGACCTCAACCCCGACTGCGCTGAGCGCAGCCTGTGCGCTGACATCACTGCGCAGGCGTCCACGCACGGGCGGCTCAGGCCAGAACCCTGCAGAGACGCCAAAGCCATGGCGACTGACCCGCAGACACGTTGGCGTCTGCCTCCGTGGAAGCTGTAGTTCAGTGCAGTGTTGGGCAAAAAATCACACTGCAAACTCTTACAGAGTCAATTATACGAAAGAGTTGGAGTCATTATCCAGTTTCAAGATCAGATTCATTTGCAACACTTAGTAGAGTTAAACTCACTCTGATAGATTTGAAATGTCACTGTACAGTCTTACACTTCTTGGTGTAGTGCTTAACTCTATGTACTGTGGTGCATGGATTAGAGAGGGTGTGCTGGGAACCATGAGGTTGTTGGTTCAAACTCTGGCTCTTCCATGTCCCCCCTGAGCAATACACCTAACCCTGAATTGCTCCCTGGGCTAAAATGTAAACACCATGTGTTAAAAATGCAATGTAAGTTACTTTAGCCAAAAGATTTTGTATTTAACAATGAGCAGATACATTTTTGACACTTATTCCGAGTTAAATTGTTAACACTTCGCTGAGAGTTGATTTAACACTGACAAGATTGGGACAGTATAAACACCAGCTTGGAGTTAAACTTGAACCTCACAGAGTGAATTTAGCTCTCTGAAATTTGTTGTGCACCTTCTCATTCATTTGCATGAGACAGTGTGTCCACACTTTTGACTGGTTTCATATGTATCCGCAACTATCATTAATTCATCATTGGTTGGCCACTCTCATTTGCAGTTCTAAAGGAATATTTATGGTAGGCCTGCATTAACTTCACTAGTTTGACTATTTTTCTAATTATTTGATTGCATAAATCACAAACTTGATAAATATATATATATATATATATAAATAATGATTATAATTTATTCAGGAAACGTCCTTTTGTGGCTGATGGTTTTGACACACACATGGCCGAATTGCATTTAGCTGCTTTTAGTTTCATCTTCACACCAGTCACGTTGTACACACACAAGAATATAAAACGCATGTTTGTGTGGGTGAACCTTTTGCATGGAGAGTGTTGGAGGATCTGTGAAAAAGCTTGACTGCGATATGGAACATTCTTACCAGCCATGATAGCTTATAGCTTTCATTTTTTCTGCTTGTAAATCTTTGTGTGTGTGTCATCGAGACAAATCTGTGGTCCTGGAGACTCCTGCAGTAGCAAAAATAACCACAGAAGACAGCTTTTGACAAACTGATTCTGTCACAACCATGCACGATGCATTTGTGAAGCTGCACAGGTTCACACTTGGCCCAAACAAGGGCATCATGAGTAAGGGTAGGAGCTAAAGGATCGCCATTGGATTGTCAACCTTATGTCCCTGATCAGATTTGGCGATGCAGATGTTTGTTATACCATGTGATAAGTTTTTTAAAGAATCATTTATTAGTGACTAAACATTCTTTACCTGGTACTTTTCAGGCTAGAAAGTCGAATTACCTGGAGATGATATATTGACAACGTGCAATAGAATTATACAAAACATCAGTTTGCAGTTATGCAACATTGCCGTACAGCTGTTGCTGTACAATGATGCAATGAGGATGAGTCAAAAGTGTCCAAAATGTTAGTTTACCATGCAGTGCCCATGAAATGAGCATCAGCACAAGGTTATTATTGGGTACCTGACACTGGTGTCCGCCTTGCTTCCTCTTCCCCCCCGAGGCGAACACGATCAGTTTTCATGTTCGCAGCTCTTACTACTCAATCTCAACAGAAAAGAGCACTGTGAAGGGAAAATAATCTTCTGAGAAATTCGGAGGAGGAAAAATGGAGGAGATGAGTCTCAGGGGGGATGGTTGTACTATATCAGGCCTTGTTGAATCTCAACATTGATCTCATGAATAATAGAGCTCCAGTGGCCATGTGACGATATTAAAAGTGACAGCCGAGGACAACCTGTTTCCACCAGTCCTCAAAGCCAGTCAAACACACAGTTGCACCAGTGATTATTTGTGTAACCTTGTAAATCTGTGACTAATCCAGTCTTATCAACCTGTCAAACCATTTTCAATGACTGCATCCAAAAGGTCAACATTAACTTCCCAAAAGACCAAGTTGAATCAAAGTTGTTTCCGTTTGACCACCAAAGAGTCATCAATATGAAACATCCTCAGAGAAGAACAAGTTCCCTGCTAAACAAGACAATCTCCTGTGTTTCCTTGTTTCCTCCAGTTTCTTAATTATGCATAGAAAAACAGTCCAATGCGCAGAGCTAACACACACACACACACACACACACACACACACGCACGCTCCCGCTTTCGTGTTTACTCGTGTTTACTCTCTGGCCCCACTCATCAGTCATTCACCCTGACAAATCTCTGTGTGATAAATCTGCAAGTCTGCATTTTTCACTTTGAGGTTTGTTTCACCTGTTCTTTTACTCATCATTTTATTCATGGGAGCAACTAGTGAACAATGGGCTCAGGAGCCCAGAGCAGCGAAAGGACAAGAAGGAAGAAACCAGTGGTGGGAACTATGTGTATTTACTCAGCTTCTATATTTAACCATTTTCAGTTTATTATTTAATACTTTTATGTTTCAGAGGAAATTACTTTTTAACCAAACTAATTTTTTGGTTTAACTCAATAAACCAAAACAATCAAAACTAGTTACACCTCAACGAGCAGTAAAAAGTAGAATATCTGAGGAAACACAAGAAGAATGAGCTCCTATCCCCCCCCCCCCTCACAGCCCCCACACACACAAACCAACACCTCAACCCCCGGGGCCACTAAAGAGAACTGACTGCAGGACTGGCCTGTCATTATGGTATTACCTGCTCTAATGCCCGGGGCGTTGACATGTGTTTGATCACACAAATGCATCCACGCACAGAACCCCCCCCCCCCCAAGCACTTCTGATTTACACTGGAGCATTTTAGGGAATCTCCCTGCTCAAACCTGCAAGAGGTAGGCAGAGAGAGAAAGATTATCTGTCACACCAAGAGTTCGGTATGTGCAGAAAAGACAAACCTTACCAATATGCAAATTCATAAATCACGTAAGCAGAGAGAACCCCCCCCCCTCCAGAATGTGTGAGTCAGGGCAGTGGGTGCTGCCTGCTGGGACCCAGGGAGAGACTGGATGAGAGTTTAGAAAAGCCTTGGGATCAACTTGGTAGGACACAGGATTCCTTGCATCCACATGCCTTTCTCTGACTTCAGGCCCGCAGCAGACACACTTATAGAATGACCTTGATGATGTCACATCTAAAATGTAACAACAAACAGGGCTGATTTGGACAAATTGAATGAGCGGGAGCTCTCCTCTTGTGTACAGGTCACCTGTGGACGTGGCTTTTCATCGAACAGCATATTTGGCGCATACACTCATTCTAGAGCCAAATTTCGGGATCATCAAGGGAACTTTATCCGAACCGTGGCGTGTGCGTTTTGGCCGTCACGGAGCCTGCTGCATCCTCCCGAGCCCAAATACCTTCCAAACACTCTGCAGAGTGTGAAGATTTTGATAAAACAATCTATTTAAAACAACCTCGTCAAAAACAATAGGTTCCCTGCCCTTTGGTGCTCGAGGCCAAATCAACACTAATACTGCTCCGTTTTGTGTGCTTTGTTTACAACTTGTTTCTGCTGCACAGGAGTGGCCAACACGTCCCTTATTACCCATTTCAATTAAAAGGGCATTTAGTCACTGTTACAACCTTTTAGGAAATAATTTGTCTGGATGGGAAGCACAGGAATAGAGATAGTGGATGGGGTAAAATAATGTATAACGTGGCTTATTGTTAGTTTAGTTAGACATGTTCCATTTAAGTCTGCACTTATTCTGTGTGACGGCCTTCCTAATTTATCTTCATGTGTAAAGCTCATGACTCTTCCATTCATCCTGTGTAAAGCTTATGACATCATAAACCCCAAAACCGACACGCCTGTATGTAGTGTACAAGCTGGTTGGCATGATGCCGCTTTAGAGCGAGCGAGAGAGAGAGAGAGAGAGAAAGAGAGAGAGAGAGAGAGAGAGAGAGAGAGAGCGACAGAGAGCGATTGTTCGTATTTATGAATGACACATCTGTTAATAATCAACATTTTTCCTTTAAAGGACCCATCTTAGCACACAGCTGTATGTGAACACATTTATCATTTGTGGCAAAGTCGTAAACTGCAACAATATGATCATCACGGAGACAAAAATCCCTTTAATCGAATCTCATTCCCCACTTCTCAAGGATGCCACGACACTCATTTTCAGAGAGTATTGTTTTATTTTCGTGTAATGAAGGAAGTCTTTGATGTAGTAGTGCAGCAGAGATGATTCAAGCCAAGAAAATGACAACTATAAGCAAAGATGAACGCTCTCTCCTTAATATTTGAAAAAAACTGTTTGCTGCTAAACATTTTGGTTTTGTGAATATTATATTCAGTGAAAGGGTGTAAAAAATAAATGAATGAAGAGTGTCCTGATACATTCTTTAAGACTATATTAATGTACCATCACGAGGAACATTAATATACACAAGGTGATCCCCATGGACCCCCCCCCCCTTCATTCTGTGGCTGCCCTGGAGCGCTGCACAAGGAGTGGAAAATACAGTCACCTAAAAATACGTTCCACATAAACACCCTTACAAACACATAAGAACACACAACACACTCACACACACATGCACACACACACACGCACACACACACCAAGTGTCTATAATATTAGTAAGCACAAGGCTGACAACTGAGACACTCAGCGCAGCTGTGTACTCCAGCCCTCCTCCTTAAATATGTGCAGCCGTGGCCACGGGGTCCAGTCTGATCCGCTCTGCTGCCGTGGTGACGGGGGATGAACGGGGGACACATGCTTATGACATCACAAACCAGTTGCCATTGCATGCCTGTGGCAGTCACATGGGCCATCGTCAGGTTTGATGGGACGGGATGTGTGTGAAAAGGTTGCAGAGGACACCTTGACCTCCATTCAGGGATTCTCCTCATCGTAACCCAAAGGCACATGAAGACAATTAACTGTGTGTAATTAAGTTGGACTTTCACAGTGTATTCTGCTGTTTTATGAGCCACTTATAGCAATGCAATTTATTTGTATTTGAACTGATGTTTTGGTTTCCTGTACCTTAGTTGAGCCTCCACATTGTTCCATTCTTTTAAAATCTTTGCATGCATCATCGCTGCAGACCTGCTCGTTGTCTTTCGGCTTTCTACCGCCATCAACTGTCTCCACTTGTTTCCATCTTCCTGCAGGTATTTTTATCTCTCTAAAGCATCTTGTGTCTCTTCTTTCTTTGTTTTACCTCTTGCTAGTTTGTCGTTTGTATCGACTCTTTGTTGTTGTTGTTATTTGTTTTCACCTAATCTGTTGGAGCCATAATCTTCTTCAAGACCTCAATTTCCTTTTCTATTCAACTTGTCTATTGATTTTTTTCAAACAACTTTTAGTCTCATTTGTTAGATATCTATTGTTACATTTCTTTCTCTTTTTCCTCAATGTCCTTTAACCTCTGATGATTTTCCTGTTCGCATATATTTTAAATACAACAAATCGGTAGAACAAACTGATTTAAATGTCCTGTATTTTACTATATCTTTCTTATCTTTTTCATCCACTCCAATTGAATTTCAATTAATTTATAAATCCATCATAAACCATATGTGATTTTAGCCAGTTATTGTGCTCTGTCAATTTACAGTTTTTTTCAATTGCTAAAAAGCATTGTATACAATACTGAAACCATTTTCAAAACTCTTCACACATTAGCGACACACAAGGAAATACGGAGCAAACTGTGAATCGTTTTTCATTGCTTTCAGACAAAATGCATTCAATGACCACATTCTGTCATTCATACTCCACAAACTGCAAAAAACGGTATATTTGCAGGATATTTTACATATGCTAACACACTGTTTTCAAAACAGATAAAAGCACATTCAAATCAGAATGATGAGACATTTAAGATATTTCTGCAGTAATTATATTGAAAATCCTAGCAGAAAATCTAAGAATTATCAGTCCAAGCTGGTTGCAATTTCAGGTGTCCTGCTTTAGTCTCATCACCATGTCTCTGTCAGTACGGGGGGTGCGTGGGCAAGGAGGGGGGACTCAGGCGCAGAGTATGCGAAAAAAAAAGGACTTTAATAGTCAAAAAACAAATCAAAACCACTCCAACCAAAAAAGACAAGAACCCAAACCGTGACAGTTTCAGGTGATGGCTTGGAACTGATTTTGTCAGGAAATATGGATCACAGAGGACAGGTCGGTGGGGGAAGAGGAGTGATATGAGGGAGAGTGTGTGGAGGACAAAGGAGAAGAAAACAAAGAGCACTGATATCTGATGAAATAAATGTTGTGAACATGGTCTCACTGAGAGAGGCCGGTCTGAGGCTGCAGCCAGATCTGCACCACTCAACAGTTGCGTCAAAAATTTCTGGCAAATCAACTGGTGAGATGATGCACATTCCACTACAATACATTTTTGAAGCCTACTACAATACAGTCGTTGTTGTGTTTTAGGATCTGAAGGTTTGTTTCCTATGACAGTTCCACCTCTATGCAGGGCGAACGGGCTCATGGCTGTCAAACACAAAGTGAGTGTGTGACATTTAGAGGATTAGAGAGCCAGAACTGAGGTACTGATGGATGCAGAATGGTCTTGGCTGCGACTCTGCCTCTCTTATTTCTCTCTATAGGAGAGTCTTGAAAGACAAGGCAGCCTCCAGCTGGCGCACACACACACACACACACTCACAAATACACATTCATAAATTATCTCTCCGTGTCACCGCTCCCGCCGACCCTCGTGACCCGAACAGTTCATATGACAGAGACCATGTGGTCTGGATGCAAAATATGTAATCAGATCATTTTAAGGCAGACCGGCTGATCATAGACCATCATCCAGAGGCCTGCACCAATTAGCTGCTATTCTACTGACTAGTGACGACCTGATCTCTGGTCTGATGACCACAGCGACCAAGCCAGCATCAACAAGCATCTGCCCACATCACGGAGAATGTAAAAGATGGAAATATGTATTCCTCAACTGTCTGATTCTCTTAACTACTCAAAATAGATCATGTAGTTGAAAAACGGTCAAGTTTACGTATGAATAAAAAAGCAAAAAGAACAGACTAAATGTGTCCATTGTATTCTATGTACAATCACAATGCATGATATTAGTCTATAAATTGTATTCAATTGACTTAATGCTTTTTAATCCAAGTAAACAAGCCAAATTCTTAAATCCCCTTAGCCATTACCTGTATACTACTCGGCTGTTGTTAAACATATGACGCCTGTGTAAAGCTTTCATGTCATCTCACTGTTCCTGAGACAGGTATCCCTCCCCTTAACCTGCCCTAATTTTTTCGGGACAAACCCCTTAGGATTCACTTGGTTGGTGAGAGTGGATCGATTCCACCCGCCTGACTATTCATTCCACGCTTTACCAACCATGTGATCTGTTCCAAAATACACACACATACTTGAAATCTATGTGTGCATGACTGAGCACTCAAACTCTTTTCAAGAAGAAATAGTCTGTGCAGACTTTGAAAGCAGAGCCGAGTTTAAGAGTCTAAGCCCCCTGCTGCACCTGATATCCTGATAGCTTCATTTACCTGCAGGTTGGGACATTCAGCGTGAACTTATGTGATGGATGAGTGAGTTCGTGACGTACCCATGAGCGGTAGAAACTAACTCAAACAGTTGATTTTTCCGCCATGTGAAACCACAGAGCAGCATGTCATGAACAAAAAATACATGTGACCTATTTACAGTTTTCAAGTGTGTGCGTGTGTGTGTGTGTGTGTGCGCACATGTGCATGCTCAACTCTCTCTATGTGAGGGGCCATCCCCAAAAGCGCGTGGTTTCTTCACAGGATATGGCTTTCTGGTGAAAAAAGACACAGAGAGGAAGCACTCTTTAGAAAACTGCTCTACTTTCTCTCTCCTTCCATCTCTTACTCCATTCTTTCATTCCTCAAGACAAACGCCTCGTGTTTCAGGACGGTTTGTGTAAACGAACGAGAAAGTTCTAGGCTTTTGCTTATCTGTCTTTGCCGGTCACTCAACATGCACGTTGATTATAATCTCTTCTTGCGGTTAGTTTGCAAAGAAAGTTGCAAACTAACTGTGACTTCTGTAGATCAATATATTGGCAAACTGCCTTCTTTGGGATAGAATCCAGCAACCTTTACAGCCGGTGTGTGCTATCAACTGCAAAACTATTTTTTTGACATATCTAAAAAAATAAAAAAAGCACCAACTGCAGAAACATAAAATAAAAAAGTGTGCTTAAATAGAGTATTTTATGAGCCTGTGTCTGTCAGACTCAAGGATTTGAGAATCTGCCCTTGATTCTTGGTGTACTTGATGAAGCGCTCGGTTGACTCGTATGGACGGTGTCAGGAGGAGTTTGTAACTAGCTGTGTCGAGCCCCCCTCGTGCTGCCGGGCCTGTTCGACTCCTCGCCATTCGGGGGGACAGCGTCGCCACGGCTCTTTCATATTTAATTGTTCTGTTAAATTATTCTGGCTCACTGCCGTGTTGTGCCACCATGAATTGGGCCTCGGAGTTGGCGAGTGTCTCTTTGTGTGCGTGTGTGCGTGCGTGTGTGTGTGTGCGTGTGCACAGGACAGGGACGACGGAGCGAGCCATGTGGCAGTTGTGCCCGAGTTTGCCACGAACACTGGAAGCCTTTGGGACCGCAGAGCTGTAGCAACAGAATGAATTAATGAACAGGATAAGAATGCTACGTTTAACACTGGGTGCAAGCAGCCGCACGTACACACACACACACACACACACACACACAGATTTAAGCCTGCCGGTGATTTTGTATTCCACACAGGTATCCTGGTAGTGCAGGTTGGGCCACAGCCCCTTCTACAACTCACAGCATTATGCTGATCATGTCATTAATTCTTCTTGGGGTTTCAGTATTCAACCCCATGTGGACGATTCTAATCCGAGCAGATTCTAATAATTCATTTTTGTTCCTCTCATATAATGGAAATTTATTTTCATTTAGAAAATGAAATGAACTAAACTCTCGGGTTACAAAAAAATGTTTTATGAGCTATACATAAAAAGTAACTGATAATTTGACCTCAAGTTTAAATAAAACACGTTTTAGTGAGGCTGTAACTAAAAATTATTGGATGCATCGGTAATTGCTCCTTAGGGCACACAGCGACTACACATAAGCCATTGATACAAAGACGTTACATGATGACTTGATCATTTGACTCAGGGGGAATGAGCGTCTGTGCCTTCAGTGTCGAGTTAGATCTCAATATTGTAAGTCAGTGCTCCTCAGAAAACAGTCTGTAGTGCCCCCCTCAGGAAAAGACAGAAAAACAGCTGGGATTCAGAAGGTTTTCATTAATTATATAGAAAGACCTAGATGTAGAATTTTCTGCTTCAAACAACCTACAAAAAGATGTTGACTAAATGTTTTTCAGAAAATTATTAAACAAAAAGTGTTAAATTTAAAATTTAAGCAGATTTCTACCAACCCAACTGGTTCCTAAGGTCAATTATCCTCAAGGGCCAGGTTAAATGGAGATTGATGTAAGAGAATAATCCAAGTCAATCCTAAAATGGGGATCAAGGCTGAAATTTTGGTAAATTATGTTGAGGGTAACTTTAATGTGTTGAATTTAATTAAGCCTTTAGTGAGGTGTCAATTACACTGAAAATGAACACTTAACGTTTCTCTTAATAATCGTCCATACCATTGTTTCAACATTGAAGCAGTGAGTGAACACACATACCTGAATTTGTTGAAGAACATCTTCATTTCATTGAAACGCAAAACCATAATTTGAGAGAATACAGGTAAACGTCACTTTTTTTTCTCTTTTTAATTGTACAATATTACAATTAAATTTGTACAAATACGGTTATGAAAAAAAAAAAAAAAAAATCCAGGCTGCAAGGGACAACCGTTTGCTGGGACATAAAAACAATTATGTCCTTGTGTACTGCACTACACCAGGCAGCCGTGGCAGGAACACGCTGCTTGAAGTGTGAGCCACAAACACACATGACAACGGCGGTGGGCTTGCATGGCTTCCTCCCGTTCAACCCTTCAGATATTAAAACCACAGGAAGCGCAAAAGCAACAAGTTGGATACCAACATCCGTGCAGATGGAGATCATGTACTGAATCGGATGCATACAAAAAATTAAAATCAAGTTGTTTGTTGTAGTGCCGAAGGGAACCAGGGGAGTAAGGTTTGTTGTTGATGTTGTTCATTTGTTGTTTGGTCCAGGTCCGATGTGTTAAGAAGCCAAGCCGCAGGGTCAGAGGTCATCGGGCAGAGTTTAAGAGCGCGTGTATTTCCCCCAGATGTGCAGCATGAAGACCGAAGCGATGAAGAGCAAACTCATCACCAGCACTGGTACCGGGCCACTGTCACAGCAAAGACAAATCGATCGACACTCAGATTAACACCCAAAGACATACACAATCCCATAATTTGCTCAAACTATAACCCCAGCAAGAGTCCTAGTGTAGTGGCTGATTTTATTGATGAGCTTAGGAAACAAGGAGGCACCCTCATCTCTGAAGGAGGGACTGAGTGTGTGGGGGGGTGGAGGGGTTCAGCGCTAAGTAGCAGCATTGCCATGCCAACCATCTCCACAGCGACCCCCTCCTCTCCCTGTCAGAAGGCTGTAATTGAGTTGACCTTTCAGAGTGCATCCTTTAATGAAGCTTTGAGGACAGCGTCTAACGCAGGAACAAACACACACTCGATACACAGAACTGAATGGCGAGTCTGCCCTCCTTAGACTGCTGCAGAGGCACTCAATAACCACCACAGCACCATCGATCAACCATAGCCGGCTATGGCCACGAGACCCAACGCCTGCTCCAATATTCAGGGCGAGGATGCAGTGGGATAAAAGTTCATGAGGTTGAGTTTTATAAAAGTGTGCGTTCCAATCCCACACAAAGATTATTTGTTGGACCACAAAGGCACGTCTTTCCAATTTCCTGTCAATAAACATTGCTCCCATTCTACCTGATGAAAATATATTACACTAATGACATAAAGTCTCGGAAGCCCTGAGAATTAGTGCGTGTTTGGAAGTTGGAAATGTCAGTGGCTAAATGATCTTGCTCGTGTTAAAGTCCTTGTGTTCTGCTTTCATGAACTGTACTTACACTTTGAGGCCTGGCGAGTCTTCTGTGTAGAAGCGCCACATGCCACCTGTACCTGCAGATCCCGTGGTCCTGCCAGCACTGCGTGTACTGCTGCTGGTGGCTTTTCTGTGGAACACAAAGACCAGATACCCTAAGTCAAGGATATTTCAACACTGCATTGTGTTTACGAAATACCTAAATCTGATTTTAAATAAACAATTATGGGGAAAAACTAATAACTTTGACTCATCCAGCAGTCTCTTAAAAACAACCATTAAAATATAGAAAATAATTGCGATTAAACACTGTATTCACAATGTAACAAACTATAATAGCTGCCGATGAAAGAGCGCAGTGATTCATGGCCGCTTCACACGTGTGATGAGATTAAACAGAGGTTAATGAGGTAATGAAGAGGGTGATAGTAATGGGTAATAATGAGAGGTAACAGTGAGCTTCTGATTACATGCTGATTAAGCCCACAGCACAGCATCCATCTGCTGATCTAATCGACACAGGGCACACAAAAATAAAAGGGAAAGGGGATCCGAAAATCATCAATCACTCCTTAGGGCATCATGACATGAGCAGGCAGGGTCGACACTTGAGGTATTTGGCAAATAAGAGAATGTGAGCATGAGAGATGAACAGACCTTATATCTCGTGTTTAAAGAAAAGGCAAACTTGTCCAACAAAACCATAACTATTTAATGGAGGAAACTATAATGATTTGGTCTTGTTAAGCCCAAAACCTACAAGTCTTTGAACTCTACTAGAGTGATAAACTAAAATCTTCCAAAAGAGAATACCCCAGATGATTTGCTGATCATAACAAAGTGATCTACCCAACAAGTCAAAGTAAAAGGTTTAAAAGTGTTGAATGTAAATGTGGCAAATGCTGGACACTGGAGGAAAGGCTTCACATTATGTTGATTCTTTTTCATATTCAGGTCTTTTACAAATGTATAAGGAGCAAGGAAGCACTTCCCCATCTTTCTAGAAAAGATAAAGGTTTGTTAGTGTGTGCTTACCTCTGTCGGACCGTGGATCCTGCTGCACGGGGAGCCACAGTCTTACTTGGGGATCGGCTAGATGCCCCAACATTAGTTGCACTTGCTGCTGGTCCAGGCTGAGGAGAAGACACCAGAATGAATATACAGCCATGGTATTCAACTCCAACATACTCACATGCTGCCTGTCACTTCCACACACATTCACACATCTCTGGCAAAAAGAAAGAAAGCAATGAACTGAACTGACAGCTTTTCAATAGACTTAACGAGGATTCTTGATTAGCTTATTTACGTTTTGATTGTGAACTGTACAGTGTATTAATGGCACAGCCTGATGGCAAAGGCCTTCCCTACTATGCCATGTATTCAATTCAATTCATTCTAATAAAATGTCGAACCGAAATATGTAGTTATAATTCATTGATGGAGATCTGTGCCATCGTAAACTTTGTCTTTGGGAGTGTGGAGTGGTTTCAAAAAGCGCCACGTCCACAAATGATGAGCGAACATTAGAAAGTTACGTAGCTAACACATAGCAAAACGCTAGCATTCGTCTAACGTTGAATGAGCGCAATGGAGCCGGTAAGATAGCGGTTTCAAATGGACCTCAGTATCTTACCATTTTGTATTATTTTTCCCGATGCGAGGTGAAACTTGGAACCGTTCTTCAAGCCGATGTCCACGTCAAATGAACAGCAGACAATCCGTGTGTATTTGGTAAAAACTTAAGAAGAGACCCCACAAAGCTGACGCTTGTCTAAAAAAGGACACGACTGCAAAAATCAAGACCAGCGTAGGAGACCTAGCAGAAGCCTGACCAGCCCACCGCAAAATAAATGTACCATAAATATTATAATACATACTTTAGGAGCTCTCTTAGGACCAGTTTGATTAAAGAAACTCTTTAAATAAAAAATCATCTTTGGCAGATTGAGTTTCGATGTAATTGTATTTTAATTGAAAGGCATATTTATGGTCTTCTATGATTCTGAAGGAGACGTGTCTCACAGGAAGCGCGTCTCGTTACGTTGAGGAAACAGACGCCATTGTTGCTCAAAGACCGCAAATAGCGCCGATCAGAACAAGATGATTTGAGCCAACATGGCGCCCTAAGCGATAGAGTTTCATGACACTTCGAGAAGTAATGGTGCATACAGACGAGCACAATCACAGGTAGCCGACCCTAAGCACGGTGGTTGAGAGATCGGAAGGTAAATATAACTGCTTTATAATTAGCTGGTGCGGAGATATAAACGTTAGTTGTGTTCATTTACAAGGACGACTGCTCACCAAGTTAGTGTTAGTGTTATCATTTCAAAAGCTAACGTTGCATAGGCTAGCAAGCTTAATCGCATCACTTAAATAAGTCAACTTACATGAGCTATAAACACGTTGGACAACTTGTTTCAGGAAAAGCTTGACTTCCTACTTGCCAATGTTGTGCCAGCTAGAGGTGTTCCTTTTAGTGACCTGATATGGCACACAACTTGACATTCTGCCACAATAGTTGCCAGTACTTTTAAGTTAACGTTATATATGACATGAATTGACTTCTGTGATATAAATTATTGATTAAAATGTTATCAAACCACAAGGAAAAGATCGTCAAAAATACAATTCTGAATAGTTTATCTGGGTGTAGGAGAGAGGATTTATAAATATCTGGTTTTCTATTGTATATCAAGCAATGGTTTAAGCTATTGAAGATTTGCTTTACATTGTCTACTGGCATTCTCATCAGATCAGTTTACCTCATGTCCATTTAAGTTTTTTTTATATATATATATATATGTGTAAACTCCTTGGAATTTAAACATTTTTTTGTATATTCCAAAATTCGATTCCCGAATAAATTTGAACCCGAAATCACTGTTTTGTGCAGGATGGCGCGGGTGGTGTTTCTCCATCCAGACCTCGGCATCGGCGGAGCAGAGAGACTGGTGGTAGATGCCGCTGTCGCTCTGAAGAGTCAGGGATGTAGTGTACAGATTTGGACGGCCCATTACGACCCGGCACACTGCTTCTCGGAGACCCTGGACCCAGAGCTGCCTGTAGTACGTTAACACACCCGCTGCACCCACTACCGTCCCTTAAAGAAACACGACAACGACAGAGTAGTCAAACTCCGATGATACTTATTTTTTTCCTTGTTTCAATAACTCTTCCAATAGGTGTGTGTGGGTGACTGGCTGCCTACCAGTGTGTTTGGTTACCTGCATGCTCTGTGTGCCTACCTGAGGATGATCTATGTGGCCCTCTACCTGGTCTTCCTCAGCGGGGTGGAGTACGACGTCGTCTTCTGCGACCAGGTGAGTCATATACCAGAGGAACTATTTGTCTGTATGGGCGTCACTCATTGAGTCCCCAAGCCCTCTCTATCTTCGCTCTGTCTCTCTGTGAATATATCATATTTAATATTTTCTTGCTTCCCTATTTTTCTTTTTACTCAGAAAAGGAAATTATTTTGTCTACACACTTTTTTTGTTTCACTCAGGTGTCAGTGTGTATCCCGGTGCTGCGGTTGTCCCGTCTCAGGAAGAAGGTTTTGTTTTACTGTCACTTTCCAGACCAGCTACTGACTCAGAGGAAGTCAACCCTGAAGAAGCTTTACCGCGCTCCCATTGACTGGCTGGAGGAACGCACCACTGGCATGGCTGATATGGTGCGTTACAGCTGAGGCTGCAACACAACACAGGTTGTGGTGGTCTGATTGCAGACCACCATAACGATGTCTTATAAGATATTCTCAATCAATTTAGTAAACTAATAGGATGATCCGTCCATCTATTATCTATAGCCGGTTATTCTGTTATGGGTCACAAGGTGTCTGGCTACGGCGGGGCGCAACCTGGACAAGTCGCCAGACTATCTCAGGGACTAGTAGGATGATACGATTTAGTTGCTCAATTTGATTTTGGATCGGTTTTGCATTTCGCTCATTGCAGACAGGAAAATGATTTCCGAGCAGTAATGAGGTTACACATCATTTTTTGTTTAAGTTTATCCTGATGGATATAATAAACTGTTTACAGGATTTCAGTTCTATGACAAGTAACTCCTGCCTTCAATCCAAAAACTAGTGAACATTTATTTTCCAGCTATTTTATTGCACCGGAGAACAGAGTGGCTTTGCTCAGAATTACTTACTTAATTTCACCTAGATGTTGTTTGTCAGGTCAAGAGAGTGGAGGTGTCTCCTCTTGACTTATTTGGTACTTGATTACTGCTAAATCTATAACGTAATATAATAATTACAGTCTGATCTCCATGAGCACGCTGTTGTAAGAGCTCAGGGCTCCGACAGGAAATAACCTGACATTTCCATCATAGTCTACACTTCAGGATATTGAACGACTGCAGGCTTCCATCAACTTCATAGGGAATTAAAATGCATGTGATATATGTGAGATTGTCATGAACTAATCTCTCTGTACTACTTCATAGATTCTGGTAAACAGCCAGTTCACCGCAGGCATCTTCGCAGAGACTTTTCGTGCTCTAAGAGGAGTCCAGACAGATGTCCTCTATCCGTCCCTCAACACGCGTACCTTTGACCAGCAGTCCAGTGAAGCACAAGGCCTGGAAGGGCTGCTCCCCGAGGGAACCTCGTGCCTATTTCTCTCTCTGAACCGATACGAGAGGAAGAAGAATCTGGGGCTGGCTCTGGAGGCTCTTGCATCCCTGAAGAGAAGCCTTCCTCCAGGCCAGAGTGCAGGTATCCACCTGGTGGTGGCGGGGGGCTACGATGACAGAGTTACTGAGAACGTTCAACATTATGCCGAGCTGAGAGAGCTCGCAGCACAGCTCAACTTGGAAGACTTTGTCACTTTCCTGCGCTCCCCCTCTGATTCACTGAAGGTGGCACTGCTGCGGGGCAGCGCAGCTGTGCTGTACACCCCGAGCAGAGAGCATTTTGGAATCGTTCCCGTCGAGTCCATGTATTGCCGCTGCCCCGTTATCGCAGTGAACTCTGGGGGCCCCCTGGAGAGCGTGGCAGACGGCGAGACGGGCTTCCTGTGCGAGCCCACGGCGGAGGCCTTCTCTGAGGCCATGGAGAGGCTCGTGAGGGAGCCGCAGCTCCGCAGGGACATGGGACAAGCCGGGAGAAGGAGGGTTCAAGATAAATTCTCTCTCCAGGCCTTCTCAAACCAGCTGCACGGGTACATCGTCAGGCTGAGCCAGTGATGTGAACGAACATCGAATTGGGAATCGTCTGTTGATGAGAAGGGTCTTCAGTGCGGTGAAGAGGATGTCTCCTTGAAGAGAATGTGTGTGTGTGTGTAAATGTGCAGGAGGCGGGTGGGGGGAGGGGGTGTGGTTGGTATTACGAAGACTCCGAGGACAATCAATCAGCATTCCCCTGGAGGGGTTGCTGAGGGGGGAAAAAAGGATGGAATCTCTATACCAATTAAGACAAGAGTAACGAGTTTACCTACCCCATCTCTGGGAAGAAATTCCACGCCGCCAAGTGCGTACGTTTGTGTGGGTGTAGTTGTACACGTGTAGAAAGTAGCAAATGAGCGTACCGAAAAGATTGATGAAATGAAATGTTTTGATCTGTGTCTGTTTTGTCTCACGCTATGGTAACAACAAAGAATCAGAACGTTGGTACCACCACCACCACCACGTGCCATCAGGCAGCGCACCGTCCCAGATCAATAAACAGGATGCTTTCCACTACTTCCTGTCCCCCCCCCCCCCCCCCGAGCCCTGTTGTCCCCGCTCGCATTCAGAGGACTGGCTGGCCTGTTCATGACTCTGGCTGCTGTGAGGTTATTAGCAGATGATAGAGAGTGTTTGGCTTTATTAGAGGTCTGGTTGATGGGCAGTGGGGCTTTGTCTGGGTCATTATCATCGAGGAGAATAGTAGAAGGTCAATGTCGCCTCCTCGGCCCTTCTGCTGTGTAGAAACACTGTTGTTGACATTCCTGAAGTCTTAATAAACAAGAGGATACATACTTTTCTGACTCTCTTTTTTTTGGCTGGGTTCCCTAAAGGATTTTTTTGGGTCAGAAGGGAGGCACAGAAAGGTTGTCAATGTTGTGTCATCCTTTTTTTCTTTTGAGTTGGACATTCTCAGACAACATTGAAGCCAGGGAGTTTTATCTATTTATTTTATTTAGACTCCTTATCAAAGTCAGTGTGACAAATGGCTTTCATGAGAAGATCTTAAATTACAGCCTCCATCCGTCTGCATTATCAATTCCAGGGTTTGAGTTGTATCCACATGCATAAAGGGAGTCTAATAAAAGAGTAAATAAATAATTTGTTCATGGTGAGGAATTCTTCATTTTGACAATCGTAACAATTAAACATTAAATTAGAGCTTATAGAGTTTTCTAAACTGTTTTACCTCAGAGTTTGTCTTGTGTGCTTAGGTCAACAGGACTGAAGTGCATTTCCCAATTATTTGGATGCTGAAGCCAGGTTGTGTAGTAGTTGAAACCCCTTTAGTAGTTGCAGATAGCCTAGACAGTAACTAAAGACGATAGGCTGCCTAATATGTTATTCTGATATTTGCTTCAGTCTTTTTAGAATATGAAGTCAATTGATTCCGACATTTCTTCAGAGTCGATTTCAAAAGCTCAAACGCAAAGAAAAGCAACAGCAATGCTGCTTGTTTTTCAAAACTGAAAACCGATTGTCCCTGTAGATCCAATTAGTGCAGGTGGGTTTGGTTTGGAATAGATATCAAGGTCTAGTATTTGGACAATCACAGTGATCGGCTGATGTCAATTATTGGTAGTGATCCTACAGTTTGGGATTTGAGCAAATATAATGAGTAAAGAAAATGAAAGAATACACCCACTCTAAGTCATGGCTTGGCCAATATTTGTTGACAATCCTTCACATAGAGAAATAAAATTGAACTTTAGATAGTCGATTGCTATTTTAAAGTTGTGTAAAGGAATGTGCATTGTGAATATATATTATACATTTTGAGACACTAAAAAACGGTTAAATGTTAAAACTCTGCGTTGGTTTAATGTTTGTGTGTTGGTTTATGTGTGTGTGTGTGTGTGTGTGTGTGTGTGTGTGTGTGTGTGTGTGTGTGTGTGTTCAAGCAGTTTTTTCACATGCAGGGGTATTAAGAATAGATAATGAGGAGGGTGTAGCTGCAGTGATTTAGGGTCCCTGCTAGGCGAGATGATAAAAAGGGCCTGTGGAGCCTCCATGGGAGGGAAAGACCCACAAACAGAGTAATTCAGTGTATATGTGTCCCACTTTACTGCCTCCACAGAAAGACCGCATCTTAAATCTCTTTTCTTCCTCACTCATAAACTGTCTTTTACCTCAAAGTTGTGTGAGCAGAATCCACGTCCCATCCTTTACTTCCACCCCCCACCTCCCCCCTTTCAGTGCCCCGTGGTGGGGTGGTTATTGAGATCACGGTGTGTCTGAGTGGCAGTGATAACCGGTACCCAGGTGCCACTGGCACATGGCGTTTAATTAATTAATGAGACCGCAGGGTTGGTTTTCTAATTCCACCTAGGCAGCACCGGGGTGTGGGGGGGGGAGATAGCCACCAAATGTTTAGGTGTGTGTTTTCAGGCGAGGAAAGAAGAGATGTATGTGTGTGCGTTTTATGGCTGTATATCTATTTCGTTGGCAGTTTGGGAGCTGGTTTCATTATTAGAGGAATATTGGAAATGTCTGGAATATTTTTACTCTGACTTTTAATCACACCTTATGATGAGTTAATCATAGGGGCTAAGTGAAGCCGATGATGAGATGCACATTTAGAGTAAATACATCAATCTGAACCAGGTCATGGACTCATTTCCCCAAAACAGAGAAATGTGCACGAGATTTAAAAATAATGCAACAACGGGATGTATGTGTGTGTGTGTGTGTGTCCTACGCAGATTTAAATATTTTACATTTGATTATTGAAGAGTTAAGGTTTGTAGAACTGAATTAAACAAAAAAAAGAAAAGTTATGATTAGTATTATAAGATCTTGAAACACATCCATTGCTCTTAAAGGTCATTAATAAGAAATGGAGTATTTTACTTTTATGTCACTTAAATTTACCTAGATACAAGTCCGCATTTACATGTTTCATATCGTATTTTCTTCATCTTCATCGGGGTTGTTTCTATTTAAATATATAGTAGTCCATTGATTTAATTTTAAAATAGTTATCGTTTTCGTTATTAAAGTCAAACAAATAAAAATGTAAAAGAAAAGTTTATAAAAGTAAACAGATTCAGATTTGACCGTTGACAGAGGATTCAGAGTTCTTTAGTCTTACACAATGACATTTTTAAGATGCTATTGATCTAGTTTTAACGTTAAAAAAGGAAGATTTCTCACTTGGCTAAGAAAACAAAAACAGTGTGCATCAGTAGTTTAAAATGTAAAGTCTGACACTAATGTTGCATCAGCTTATAGAATGCTGGTAGATATTCTCTTGCCTTTGTTCTGTCTTTCATTCTATGCAATCAAAAGGTTCAAATGTTCTTTCATCCTAATTATCAAACGCAAAAATACAAAATGTTCATTTTTCTTAGATGTCTCCAAAGGGGCTCTAATCAGGAATAAATTGAATAGGCATTAAAAAAAATCTGCATCTACTCAATTATATTTTGCAATTATGTGTGATGCGTAAAGATACAATGTTGGTTTTAATGTAACAACAACAATATGGCTTTTTGTTCGCTGCAAATATTTTCCCATTTTGCACAGGAGAAGTTTTACTGCTGGATGAATGCTTAAGAAATGAGGAATCTGCTTTGTATTCATAGCTCATCTTTAAGAGGTGTTTTACATGGTATATGTTAGCAAATTATGTATTTCACTCTTTACTGTCTCCATAAACTATTAAAATATATTAGCTTGCACCTCATAAATGTTACCACTAACACTGGTAAAACAAGAGGAACTGATATCACAGAGGAAAGGAATAATTTACTAAAGCTACATAAAGCTCTTCTTTCTGTGACAGGTCACAATAAAATTTCTATATAATCTCTAATAGTGGAATATTATACATAGTCTCTTTAAAATCATCTTTATGGCTCAGAGAAGCATTATGACTTGTTCTACACTGCTCGTTGTGGTCTAAACCGTCTTATAGCTTAAAGATAAACAAGTCCATAGATTTCATAGATCAGACGTCATCTAATTCACAGGAGGTTTGGCCATAAAATGGAGTCTTGTTTCAGATGCTAAGGTGTGAGGAAACGTCCACCAGTAGTGAGGAGGTGCAGTCAGATAAGAAACAACAGACATGGATGGAGAAATATTAAACCTGTTGACACATTAATATGGTGATGGGTCCATCTTTGATGAACAGCGTTTTTATTTTTATATCTGACTCTCAAAACGAGTGAAGTAAATTAGCCTCATTCCAAGAAATGTTGGACTATCCATCTAAGAACATGCTGAATACCAGTTATATTCATTTAGAGACTTTGTTGTGGTCTTTCTGCTTTCATTCATCTGCCAACTTTATGTGTACAAGTCTTAAAACAAACATATTATGCACACACAGATATCCTGGTTGCTCTTCCTGGAGCAGCAGGGTGTTACAGGGGGAGGAGGGGGGGAGAAAAAGGAAGCGAAGGGAAGAAACAACAGGAGAACAGACCTCCCATTGAACTTGGCTTGCTTCCATCCTTCACTCAGCCAGTAATCAGCTGTGAACCAGTCAAAAACGCTGCCCTTACATTAAACACACACTGGATCAGTGTCAGCGCTGCGCTCTTACCTGCAGGGCTTTTCTTTCCTGATTTTCCTACTTTCCTCTTTTTAGTTTCTTGACAGACGTTGGCCTGGGGGGTTTTGCGTTTGGTGAAGCTCCGGTGGGAACTAGCACAGGGTGACCGCAGGAAGGGGCCTGTAATGAGGATGTTGGAGGGTTGTGGTAGATGACACTACTGTTTGGTCAGGCAGATGTACAGAGAGAGATAGAGAGAGAGAGAGAGGCTGGCTTGGTGCACCCTGATCAAGGGATACCATCGCCCGTCTGCGGCCCAGAAGGATCTTGCTCATCTTGCCGGCGGTCACGGCTCCACAGCGCCGCGCGGGAGAAGCCGCGCAGGCCCCCACGCAGCGATGGAAGAAGATGACCTCCGGCGATAACACTCACAGGGGTGGATGTCAATCACACCGTCTGCACGAATGTGTGTGTGTGTGTGTGTGCGTGTCTGCATGTGTGAAACAATGCTCCTCGATTGTTGATGCAAGTATGCTTTGTGTACAATGCATTCTTAATGTGTGAGTGTGTGTGTGTGTGTGTGTGTGCCCAGCGATGGCCTGTTAGATTGAGCTGTCAGTCTGCAGGCAGCAGATGAAGATTAATGGAGCGTGCAAACAATAAGATGCTGGCAATGATCATAAATATGCTAATGGTTATTATCAATACACACTCTCTGACAGTGTGTGTGTGTGTGTTTGTGTGTGTGTGTGTCTGTACAGTATTCCAGTAGCAAAGATTTTGAATAGGAGATTATTCGATGAAGTTAAAAATTTTCTCCCTCCCCTTGGGATGCACACCAAAAAAGGCATGTACACTCAAACACGCACACGCACACATTTTTAGAGCGGCAGTGTGTTGGCTGACTGATGGACGGGAGAGACAGGCGTCCCATGTGTTATGTTTGTGTTGTGGGCTGTGAGGGAGGGGGGGGCTCATTGAGTGGATTACATGATTGGTTTCGTATTAAAATGTGTTTATTTAGTGTTTGCGGCGCGTGTCTGTGTGTGTGTATGTGTGTGTAGGTGTGTGACATGGGCCGTGGATGGCTATGTTGTCTGTGCCAAGCCACTGATTAAGGGTTCAGCTACAGGTTCAGCTAATGGCACAATGAGAGGCTGATTAAGGGAGGCAGAGATGCTGAAAAAAGAAGAGAGCGGCGTGTGATATGAAAGGGAGAGATGGACAGATCCATTCACTACACTGATGATGGGGCTCTTTGTTGTCTCATCCCATTCTATGGTCCTCTGGGGTCCTTCCTATGTCTGGAGCATACACTCATTTAAAATTTTTCTTTACCCAACTGCCTGAGCTTCCTTCCCCCTTATCTTCCTCACAACCCATGTGGGTCACCCAGCACACACGTACAGGGGCCGCAAACTAAAACCCGGTCACCGTTCATCACCTGGGAAACATACTTCTTCACCTCCTTCTGTACGTTTTACCCCTGGTTGTCTCCTCTAATGCCCCCCCCCCCCCTCACCTGCGCTCGCTCTTCTCTGCACTGCTGGGGTCTGCAGAGTCCACTGGGAAATGTTGGAGGGCTCACAGGGCTCTCCAACCTTCCTTGTCCTTTAAACACACATAACTCCTGCAGTCACTGACCCCCCCCCCCCCCCCCCGAAGACACACACACACACATTCATCCGATCCTGATGGAGAGGATGTGGGTGCTCGGGTGGCGATGGATGGAGCATGTAAAGCAGACATGGGGAAGTGGTTATGATTTGGGCTAATGAGCTCACAGGGGACTCTTGGATGGAGGAGGCTAACCAATGGGAGGCCTGGTTGGGATACACCCCTCTGGAGGGTCCCTGTTGCCCCGTGGGAATGTGTCAGTGTATGAGTGTGAATAGTTTCTGTTTGAAGCGGTCCCTGTGGTCATTATATACTCATTCTGCTGAGCTGGGTATTATTGCACTCCATGGACAAGGGTAGCATTTAGATGTCGAATCACATCAGTCATTAAGCCAAGGTCACCGCTAAGGGGTAAAACACAGAGGGACCCGCTTGTTTCTGGAGTGCTTTCGCTAAAAAATACACCTCCCTTGGAAGCCGGGCAGATCAAACTCATAGAAACTCAGTGATGCTTGCTCACACACTGCATCAGTGGTAGGTGCGGGTGCGAACAGGTGTGTGTGTGTGTGTAACAGTGTGTCACTTTGTGTGCGTCTCATTACCATGCATGGTGTGTCAGACTTGTCCAGGAGGCTGAGCCACCCCCCCCCCCCCCCTTTGCTCAGGGGGAACGTTATAGATTACTGGTCAGAGTGGGCAGGGGCCAGGGGAGCCGCCGGAGCCCAGACCCGAGAACGGCGGGCCGGGCAGCACGGCTCTCAGCTCATCAGCCTATCTCTTGAGGTTGGGGAGCTTAACCTGGAGCAAGGCTCTGATTAACCAGCTAATGACGGAGCAGCCCCCAGCTCCCACTGACCAACACCATAATCACTGCTTAAGGCCCCGGCCAGTCGGCGTGTGTATGTGGAGGGGGAGAGAGAGAGAGAGAGAGAGAGAGAGTAGTGTCACAGCTTAATGGATAAGTCTACTGACAACAAGCATTTTAAGTCAGCTGTCGATACCAGCTTTTAGAGTCACTCACACAGCAGGAGAAGGACGTAAAAAGAGGCTGAATCGACACGTTCAGACCCACAAATATTTCTTCCTGTGTTTGTCAGTTGCACGTCTGCATGTGGCTGAGTTTGAGCATGTAGCCACAAAATGTGTGTGCGTGTGAGCATGTGTGTAACCACATGTGTAGGTGTTTAATAAGGGCTGATCGATGCTTCATCTGGGCCGCCTTATCTCCAAAGTAAACATTTCATCAGGACAATGGAAGCATTCAGCCTTCGGTACACAGAGGGACCCCAACGGACAAACTGCACAAACCAAACCAAACGTGCAAATAAGACAAAGTCAGACATGCTTCTGTTCATGTCCGACCCTTAACTTCCCACGTGAGGAAATAAGCGTACAGTCGTGAAGTCTTTTAAGTGTCTTTGTGGGTGTGATGATGATGGGGGGGGAGGTGGTGCAATTGCACTGCAGACAGAAGAGCATGCCAATAGTGTTTATTGTCCTCTGTGAGTAAAGTGATTTCTGACAACTCCTAAATGAAGCCCTGAGGGTGGGGGGCCCCGCAGCTACATCACAGACCCGCTTTATGACTGTTTGTGTGTGTGTGAGAGAGTTCGAGACTGACAGACACACAGGTAATAGCTTGCCGTTATACGAAGGGGTGAGTCGATAAGTGATCAAGCGACTCTGCGATAGATAATGAGGTGAGAGGTATCCAACATTGAGTTTGGATGCCAAAACAAGACAAAACCTATGGGTCTATTTCTGTAGCTCTGCGGTGCAGTAAAAAGGACCCCTCTGCAAATCTTACATATTAACCACCGATCATGATGAACGCCTGATGCAAAAGTCGTTCCAGATTATGCTTATTTTCAAGCAATATGAAGACTCTTTAAACAATTTGATCTGTCACAAACCCAGTCCTCATTTTAAGGAAAGCCTCACTCTTAAACGTGTCATTTATGCATTTGTAAATAATAATTAAAAAAATTTAAAAAACAGCAATGGCACAGATGAATAAGCTGTATCCACTGGTTGTTGGTTTTAGTGACACGTGGAAACCCGCAGGCTTTATCCTGTGAATTGAAGGGACGAGAGGAAGCGGTGGCAGATTACATATGAATATGTGAGATATTTGTTCGATGGATCGGCCTTCCCAGTCTTCTGAGGCTGTTATTGACCCTGATTGACCCATCCACATGGCTGTTGATCTTCATTTACATCCTTGGCTTACCTTGTGTGTCCGGACATATGATCGCTGGAAGTGTGCCAGCTGATGGCTAAGCAGCAGACGTGTACTCATTCCAGCTGTGTTTTTTAATGGATCCAGTGGCCATTGTTCTCCTGTCACCAACTCATCTCTCTGGCCCAGGAGACATACTGCTGACATTTACCAGACCCCCCCCCCCACACCTACACACCCTGCTTTCCTCACCTTCTCCTCATCGCTTCTCTCCCACTATCCCCTTCTCTCCTGTCTCATTCTCTCTTTCACTATGTCCTACTTCTTCACTCTCTCTGTATGTCACTCCATCTATCTCTGTGGCGTGATGTGCCAGGACAGATGTGCGTGGATAGGTGTGTGTGTGTATGTGTGTGTATGTGAGAGAGAGACAGAATGAGTGTTTGTGGTAATGAGTGGCCCTTTAAGGCTATTAAGATAAGATTGCTACGCCCAGAGACCCTCATTACCCAGCGTGCATTGCCCCCTACACAGAATTGTAATTGGGAAGGAAAGGGAAAGAGAAAAGCTAGCGAGAGAGAGAGAGGGGGGGGGGGGGGGCAGAGAGGGCGTCGGGTGTTGGAAGAGGAAATAATAGGAGGATAAGCGAGGGATAATTGGGTGGATCGAAAACAAGAGGAGCAATTGATCAGGTTGATTTGTTTCTGCAGAGAGAGATGGTGTTAAGAGAGGAAGGGTTAAAGGTCACACACTCCTGTGTATAAACACATGCATGTGCAAAAGTATGATAAATAAAAAACCCCATGTTTAACATAGACGCGTGGATGCAGGCATGCAGCCCACACACATGCACATAGACATGCTACACAATGTAGGGAAACGTGTGATACGTGTGTGATTGAAATTGTTGTGGTTGTTACACATTTTAAAATGTCCAGCTGTTATTTCTAAACATCCACAACTCCTGTTGTCTAACAACAAAAATGAGTCTCAGATTATGTTGCACCAGCATCACCTGGAGGATACGGACATTCATAGCAGGTTTACTTTTTCTCCGTCATCTACTGTTCCTGTACTAAAAAGCAATGATAGTAACTCTGTATATTAAACAGGCTTTATTTGTGAATAAATCAGTGTGATGAAGCATTTCATATGATTTATTGTGTGTTTTGTTATAAAACCAATTAAATACTGCTTATTTACATACATTTTATTTATGAGTATAGTATCAATAGATTGGGATGCTGATGCTAATTTAAATTCCTTTGAGATGTTGTGTTTAACTTTCACTGTTCTGAGAGTGTCAACAGTCGGACTGACTCATAAAATATTAAGTATTGAGGAGATTTGAGGACGATGATGACTGGACACGGTCCAAAAATATACTACATATAATATATACTTTATATTGATAACTCTGTAATATTTAGACTTTAGACTTATTCTGTTTATTTTCTGTATTTTTTAACCACAAATTCAGTTGTATGCTCTAAATGATTAGGTTATCTGGATGCAATGCACAGTATTGGAGTGACTGTAGTACTTTTAACGATGTCTTTGCTCATCATTTTACTTTTCCTGAAAGTCAAATAAGTATATTAGACATTTTTGTGTAACCTAAAAGGCATTCCAGGATTTTAGCAAGTTTCTGCTGTGCGTGGGTTAGAAAGTGAAATGTGAAAAACGTGTGTATTTGTATTAGAAGGGACTTCCCAAGCAGATCCGAACATGATGCTCAAAGCGTGGCTTTATACCACCATCCAGTGGAAGCACTGTGTACAACCACTGAAGAAGACATGATGCACTCTAGTTGAAGTTCAAGGATGTTTTTTTTCTTGTTCAGTTGAATAAAAATGCATAAGGAACCAGTTCTGTAGATTCGCAGAGTCACTTCTTAATAGTGAACTCAGTGACAGTTGGAATGAGACACACCGGGATGTTGTGTACAAAATATTCACATTCAAGCTGAGATGCACAATAGCATTCAAACAAGGCCTTCAGAGAGGGCATATAAGGAATAGCTTTAATTTTGGATCTGCAAATACACGTATTGTCAGCTACGTGCCGTGTTTACTTTTTCATCAAAGATAATGCAGCAGGAAATTAAGAATGTTTAAATGAAAAGCAATTGGTAAATAAAAAATGTTTGGTGTTTTGTTGGCTGATTACATTGATGTTATCCAAATATATTTAGATTTAAAGCTGGATTTCTCTTTAAGAAATGCATTACTTGCAGTGTAGCACACTTTAAAAAGTAGGAGGATTTAGTAGATGAAATCTACAGAAAATTATTTTTTTAGTGTCTCCATCGGAGGACTAACATCTTTGACGTGCCACTTATTTTCCACACCTTCTGTCCTTTTTCATCGTATTTCATGCAAGCCTCTTCTTGCTTTTTGCTCATCTGTGGCCCGACTGTGAGCGGCACATGGGATGCGATCCAGAGACTCCACATCACCGAACTACTCCTCTGATCGCTATTCAAATTCCCAATTGATTGATCCTGGTCGTGGCACGTAGCGCCTCCTCATTGGATGTTACAGAGATGGACTGCGAAGGGGAAGAGAGGCAGGCCGGAAGAAACCATTCATCCGGCCAATAATAATACTGCGAATGAAAAATACGCGGTGATTTGTGACCACTGCCGGGCATCTAGATTCGGATTTCAAAGAGGATTACGGGCGTCGAGCTGAATTAGATGGCGCGATTACAATAATGGCTAATTTAGGATCGGATTAGATACTTATTCACACGGTCATCGGCGCGGATCCCCCCCCTCCTCCGTGTCTCCCCCTCCAACCTGCGAATAAACAACCAAACAGGCCATCGGGATGTGGGGGTTATTTCAGTGACGCTGTGATGGATACCTGCGAAGATACCGAAATCCAAACAATAATGAGGATCCGATTTGATTTCAAGTCGGTTTAGTCGTTTCCTCGCTTTTTTTTCTTCTTCTATTGTCATTATTTGGGCATGATTTTCCTGCGGAGCTTCGTGGAGCCATTGCTGCTGTTGCTCCAAAGCGGATGGTGGGGGGTCGCACCGAGCCCCACCGACGAAGGAGCCCTGCGGGCCGGCCACGGGGAGCACGGAGAGCCGGGGCATCAGGAGCCCCACAAGGACTCCTACGGCACCTTCGCCTCCGAGTTCCTGGAGTCCAAATACCTGTCCGATGACGGTAAGGATCTACCGCGACCCACAGTCGGTGGGTTCGGTTCGCGTGGAGAGCTAAAGACAGACTTGGTGTGACTTGTTCACGTTGAACCGATAATTGAACAAAAACTGTAAGACGATAAAGTGATCCATGTGCTGTTCGTTTGGTTTTGCGTCCAACCTGCACAGTGCAGGGCCTTTCAGGACCCAGGCCAGTTCCCCGGTGGTAGCTGCCCCCCTCCACCTCTCACACACATACATACACACACACACACACACACACATACACATACACGCACAGAGTGCAGATGGCCTCCCCGTAGTTGGCCTTTTGATTGTATTGAAAACAAACGTCAAATGTCGTTGTGTGGAACCAACGAGGTGCGGATTGTGCGTGTTGCAGGTTATCCGTTCCCCACGGCCCCACCAGTGGATCCCTTTGCCAAGATCAAAGTCGTCGACTGTGGAGTAACCAAAGGCTGCATCAGGTCAGAGAGGGACACCTCTTTCCCCAGCTCTCCCTTTCTGAGCACAACTTTTAGGTTTTATCATTGATGGCCAAGCTTGATATTCTAAAGCTAGAGCTGAACATTGACTTATCTTCTCATCTATGTTGTATTTTTTCCATGAAAACCACAAGTAAGAGTACCTTAAAGAAAGTGCCCCAGATTGGTCCTTCTGTCATCAAGGGATTGTGAATATTGTGGATCTCGTCTTCTCAAATGAAATGGATTTGTCATTGCCATGGATAAGTGCCTTCAAAGTGATGCTATGTATTCGCCGATGTACAGATACGGGAAGCCAGGGTGCGATGCAGAAACGTGTGACTACTTTCTGAGTTATCGCCGCATCGGGACAGATGTTGAGTACGAGATGAGTTCAGACACGGACGGCTGGGTGGCTGTAGGTTTTTCATCTGACAAGAAAATGGTGAGCAGCTGCACAACTGTGACAGATTTTATATTCACTTTAATAAGTTGCTTCAGACCAAATGCATAGCTCTAATGAACACATGGTTCTGGGGCAAATGAAGCAACATTTTACAGCAATCGCCCATTTTTTACATTGTTTTCTTTGAACTTGTTTTGGCCTGAAGTTAAACAGCCTTTAACACACTATATGCTAACACTTGAAATCCTTCTACGGCACTCACAATAAATATGAGTGCTTACAAGTTGTTTAATGGAAGGGTACACAAAATTATATCAACTTTCCTCCCATTTAACTCCTGCCATTTAAATTTGAAATATTGGCTACTTTCTTTAATGGGGTCACTTTTTCAAACATAAACTGGAAATGAAAAGTCAGTCTTTGGTTAAAATTATCAAAATTTGTTGGTATTTGATAGTTGTAAGAAATCATTTTTCAATTTTAGGGTTCACACATCTAATGGTTTGAGAATCATTGGTTTAATGTATTTATACAAAATAGAATAATAAATAAAATCGACACAGAAACAACCATGGTTGTCCGTCTTTATGTGTAAGCCCTGTGGTGGACTGGCATCCATTCAAAGAAAAACAGTGTGTGCATTACAAAAACCCATTTATAAAAGTTTAAGAATCAGTTGTAGATCAAAAACAATCTCATGTGACTCCAGTCTCATTGTGTGGAAGTTCTTTGGCACAAAACAATGTAGCTTACCACACAACAAAAGCAGTAACTTTACCTATATTTTGTGGCAGAATTAAACCTTTTATATATTTCTCTTGTTTCCTCAGGGAGGAGACGATGTCATGGGCTGTGTCCATGACGATAACGGACGTGTACGGATTCATCACTTCTACAATGTCGGCCAGTGGGCCAAAGAAATAAAAAGAAACCCTGCAAGAGACGAGGAGGGCGTCTTCGAGAACAACCGGGTGACGTGCCGGTTTAAACGGCCTTTATATGTCCCCAGAGAGGAAACACTGGTAGACTTGCACCTTTCATGGTATTACCTGTTTGCTTGGGGACCTGCCATACAAGGTGATCGAACACGTTTCAGCATCAAGTCGTTTTTTTCATCTCTTTCATCTCGTCTCACGGTCGTCTTGCCTTTTCCGACAGGTTCCATCACGAGGCACGACATCGACAATCCGCCCGTCAGTGACCACATGATCAGCATCTATAAGTACGAGGACATCTTCATGCCTTCTACGGCCTACCAGACCTTCAACTCTCCCCTCTGCTTACTGCTCATAGTGGCCCTCACCTTTTACTTACTAATGGGAACGCCATAGCGAAGCACAGCGGACCACATTATGCAGAAAAGAGAGGAAGAGAGGAAGAGAAGCAGCAATAAATAAGTTGTCTACCTGTGATACCACATTCAACTGTGCACTTTGTGCAGAGAGACATTATAAAATATATTAAACACAATAAAACGTATACTACTTGTATCATAGCATTACTCTGAACCCATAAAAATAATGACAAACTACTAAACCCATACTGTAAAGGTTTCATGTAATGGTGTCGGTACAAAGTAAGAGGTCTGACTAGAGAGTTTTATTAAACATAGGCCAGTTATTTTCAGTATTTATCATAGCTTCCAAGTATTTCAAATATATGAGAACTACATGTGATACTAAATAAATCCCACAAGTCTTTTAAATACTGCATGCACGGAGAGATCTGTAAAGTGGCTTCAAAAACCCTCTGTTGAACAATGATGAGAAAATAGGGTCTCATGTTGAACAGAACGGACAGAAGAAAACAAGCAGTTCTCAGCTGCTTGCACAAACTCTTTCTGTCTCTTCCTTGTTGGTTGTTTGCAAAGAACTCATCACAAAATACAGTCTCCAAGGTTCTAGCTACATGTTTACCATGTGAAACATATTTTGTTTGTCTCATGTTTGGCTGAACTTTCACATCATTTCTGTGATCATTTTTAGGATCAACCCTGGTTTCTCTGTTGGGTGTGTTTATTAATAACAGGGCACTGTGACTGTGTTTTAAAGACAGAGAGGCTGCTAAATGAGTTAATGTTGCAAGCAATAACACACGGAAGCAAACTGTGGATTGAACCGTTTGATGGACATGGAATTATGTGACCCCCCCCCCCCTCCCAAGGCCGTCCCTGTAGCCTTTTAATCTGTATCAAAACATTGGATACGCTAAAACACCCCCAACTGAAATAAGGTTTTGTGGTTGTATTTATTATCAATAAAAGTAAAGAAATGACAATTCAATCCACAACACAGTATATGTGCATGATGAGTAAGTGAAACAGTATCATGCCATATGAGATTACTTTTAATGAGAAATGATAATATTCAATTAGGAGAATATAAGTACCATTGAGGACACAGGTATCACAACATCTGTATGTTGAAAAGGCAACATGTAACCTTAGATTGTAGTGAAGAAATGTTATGAATAGTCTTTCAGGGAAACAATCACGTACTACCTGCAACATTCATTTGAAAAACTGTAAGAAAAAATAAAATGAATAAATAAAAAAGAGATTAAATGAATAACAGTTTGAAACAAAAATTGAATCGCTTAACAGAGACTTTTTAGAGTAATTAAAAGAACAATGTTATATATATATGTTATTAAAATCAAGATTTTGTAACATTCAACAACGAGCTTTGCTTCAAGGGTGCTGCTTTCTACGCACTCATTTTTAATTTGCAAATATTGCAAATAGTGCACACAATGTGGCATTATGGTGTCTATGAAGAGGAGAAAGATGTAATTAATGCTCCATTCACTATGGTGGAAATAACACTATGAAACATGCACCATAGAGAGAAGTTTGAAAACATTGGACCAAGATCGATTGGAAACAATCAGTCATGCACGAAATAAACATCCTATTAACAAATATTGGATCCTTCCTTTTACAGTATTTAGGGTGAACAGGACTAATAGAAATGACTGGAGAATTATTCAATATTTATTTGCTTCCTTTAGTTAGTTTATTATGGATCTCTGCGCTACTCCCCAGATTAGTTGGTGGCAGTAACGCACCGGAAGCGGTTTCGCTGACCATTAAAAACAAGTAGAAGAAGAAAGTGGACTTCCCTCGGATTAAAAAAAAAAGGAAAACACCGGGGCGGAATCAACATGGCAGACGAGGAGGAACCGACGCCGGAGCCCGCCCGCGTCTCTCCCCGGGAAAGCCCTCTCACGAAGCGGCCTCGCTCCGTCTTCTTCCCCGAGAGCGTCCAGCCGGCCGTGGGCATGGTGAGCCAGCTGCTGACCCAGCCGTCGTCGCTGAAGTTCGACAAAAACATCAAGCAGGCCTTCTACAACACGGGGGCGATGATCTTCGTGGCGATCTGCTGCGGAGCCTCGGTCCTGGTCTACTTCATCCTGGAGGCCTTCCTCCGCCCGCTGCTCTGGGCGGTGCTCTGCGGCACCTTCCTCCACCCGTTCAAGCACTCGCTGGCCCGGCTCGGCCGCTCGTGGCTCAGCGGCCTGCAGGACACCGGCACCCCGATCGTGGTGGGGACCCTGCTGATCCCCGTGTGGTGTCTGAACCACGGGGTGGAGGCGATGGGGAGGATGGTGCTCGAGAGGCTCACGGTGCTGCTGGTCATCGGGGCCGGGGCGCCGCTGGTCTACTTGCTCTACCTGTTCTGGAGCGTGGTCGGCATGCAGGTGATCCTCGGGCACGTCTGCGGGGTCATCGGGGCCGCGCTGGACTACTTCCACACCGTGTGGGTGAGTGAGTGAGTGAGTGAGTGAAGCAGCTCCGGCCACTGGCCTCCTTCCCCAACCCGTATATAATGATAATAATAACGGTTGTTATTTGCAGCCTTAGCTTAATTAAAATTAACCCACAATCATCATCATTTAGATGCTTTATCAATAGTCAATAACTAATAATACTAAATTGAAAGCATTGGAGTCTAAGAAATCGCTGCAAATAGTTTGAATTGCATTTCCTTGAATGTGTCTCACAATTGGTTGTATCTTGTATCCTAGGTAATTACATTTTGTGCACTTTCAGCGCCTGATCGGATCAATACTTCATTAATCCTACGCAGCTGCAGGGGTCTGAGTCCAGCTGCGCTTTGACTGGATACAAATTGTATTAAATGTCCCTCCTCAGACGGTCTGTCCTTTCTCTGAATGCTGAGGTGGACTCACACAGGGCCCTTGTCCAAAAATAGGATGAGGACGCGGGATTAAATTACATTGAGAAATGTCTTTGTGTAGTGAAACCAGCAAAGACCTTTTGTGAGCAGCTATTGCACACGAGCATCACATTTCATGCTGTCGGCTAACAGAAGTCCGGGAAGCCCTGAAAAGTATTTCATGATTACAACACTAAATGTCAACCCAAACATCCCCTCAGAACTGAAGGGCAACAAGTATTAATTATAAACACTAACCACATTGAAACAAAAACAATTGCGTAAAAAGTATTGATGAAGCATAAGTTACAAGATTAGTACGATGGTACCCATACACTCTCGCCTCCACCTGTCCCATCGTGCCCCTGTGCTTCTTGTTCCCTCTCAGGTGTGCACTCTGGTGTTTGGCTACTTGTTGGTAGTTTGTTTCAAGTGGGGCCCTCACACTGAGCACTACCTGAGGGCCGTGGCTCTTCCCGTCTGGGCCATTTTTCTCTTCTACATAGGTGAGTGTCAGGAAGGAGGTGCGGCCCGGAGAGGCTGCTCCGACATGTTGGTTGTCATTCCGGTGCTTTTATTCAAATTCCAAAGATGGAAGATTTCTCCAAATGTTGCCTACTCGATGGGTAGCCGGAAAAGAGATGATGTTTTTCCAAAAGTGAGATACGAGAGAAGTGCAGTGTTGCAAAGTAAGATGATAAAGTCAGCAGTATTTTTAGCACACTTAAGGCGTGCCGAAAAGAGCAGTTGACCTTCCAGTGTGAAAGGTTAAAAATGACTGCGTGCTATTGAGAACACGTTCTGCGTTTCACATGACTGCGCACGTGTGGTCGATTCATATCTCAATGATTAATACAGGTGAAACTAATTTATTTCAGTAATTCAACTTAAAAGGTGAAACTAATATATTATATAGACTGATTACAAGCAAAGTAAGATATTTCAAGCCTTTATTTGATATCATTTTGGATGATTATGGCACACAGCTTATGAAAACCCCAAATTCAAAATCTCAGAAGATGTTTGGCAGTGTGGGCAGGTGCCAAGTCCTGCTGGGAAATGAGGTCAGCATCTCCATGAAGGTTGTCTGCTGAAGGAAGCATACTGGTAGACGGTTAAGTTGAATTACTGAAATAAATGAACTTTTGCACGATATTCAAATCCTGTATGTATGTGTATATATGTCTTCAGCTGCACTATTTGTGCACAAAAATATAAACTAATGTATCAAAGTATCATGCAGTTGAGATGATTTCTCCCTCTTTTTTTTTAATTCTTGTTTTTGGTAGTGTCTCTGACCGGCTCGTGGAGAGTTCCCTTATTCGTGGTCGTGGTCATACTTGTCATCGTGGGCTCCCAAGAGAAACCACCTGATCCGGGCAGAGGTGAATACTCATGAGCGTTCACATCGGTATACACGTGTCACAGTAAGACGTCTCTATACCCTGTCCCCTGGGCGTTCATGTGTATATATAATATATATACATATATATATAGTGGTGGTAAATGGGTTTTGTATGAATTAAACTATTTAAATGATGACTGTTGGAAAATTCCCGAAACAATTGGTTTAAAAGTAAAATCATTGTCAATCAAAATGAACTTAAATGCTGCGCCAGCTGCTCAACGAGATTCTTTCAGCAGCGGAACAACACTCTTCCCTCTCATTGTTCTCCTGTCGTTCGAGCTCAACCAGTTTGTAGGTTAAGTGATGCATGATCTTGATACAGCTTTACTGAAACAAGAGCAACTCGAGGTGACCAGTTATTCCCAGTTATTTATTATAAGGACAGTTTGGTCCATGAGACAATGTAGGATACACAAAGAAAAAGTACTGTTTAATGCTCATGTTGTGTCTCTCCCCCCAGGAGAGCTGTCGGGGCAGGTTTTGTCTTTTGCTGCTAATACTATTTACATGGCGATCTCGTGTAGCAACCTTCAGATGAAAACTGGGCCAAGTGAAAACCCGACTACAGGTAAGAAAAGCTCCTTTCCGACTCCGTTCATCATGTTCTACACCAGTGTTTCTCAACTGGTGGGTCCCGACCCACTAGTGGGTCGCGGACCCGTTTGTAGTGGGTCGCGGGCCTTAGCATGGAAAAATAAAAAAAAATAAAAAAGTTTCATCCTGTGCTTTTATTTTGAAGGGACAGCGGTGTGTCGTTTTTTGTTTTCGGCTCACCCGTCCATGTTTTCAGTCAGCGCGGCAATTAGAACGCGAAGGCACCACCCGTCAACACTGCTAGCGCCCCCCCCCCCCCCCCCCTCCCGTCGACGCCGCTAGCGCGAACAATTTGGGTCGCGGCTTGTCAGTAAGGGGTGATGGGTGGGTCCCGGAGCCAGACAAGTTGAGAACCACTGTTCTACACAATCTATTACCCCAGAAAGGACCCCCCACCCCCCATCGCCGGTCATTAGCCCACTTATTACATGGCTGTTCACTGGAGAAATCAATCGTTTGGCACAACACATTTCTGTTTTTAATGACCTTAATGGCACGGCCCACAGTAGCCGTTGGAGGAACTGAGACGCTTCTGCTTTGCTTCACCACCGGTTGAACAACACATCTTTTTTTCTTCCTCTATGTGCTTCCTCCTGTGGCGACTCCTCCATCGTCCTGCCTAGGTGGCCCCCTCCCCTCCACGCCGGGGCTCCCTCGCGGCTTTCGCTCGCTACCGGCCGGCCTCTTCCAGAATGAGAAGAGCGCCCAGCGAGCCAGCGATATCTACTTCATTCTCCTCCTGTGGGCCATTGTGCTGGTTCAGGTCTGGCTCAACCTCTGGATCCTCCAGCTGCTGCCGATCCCCGTGGCCGGTAACGCGCACATGCACAAACCCTCCCCCTTGGAGCGCTTCTCGCCCCGCTGCACGCGGACTACAGTTGCGTCTCTGCCGTAGTGTGGGTGCTGAAGAAGCTGGTGGTCCACTTCGGCCTGAAGGGCTTTGCAGAGCGGACCGTGGTCTCCTGGTGGGCGGTGCTGGGGAAGCTTGGACGCGAGCGGGAGGGGGCCCTCCTGCCCGGGCCGATCAAAGGCTTGGCTCAGTTCCTGCTGCGTATCGACACCAAGGTAACGCCGTCGGCGCGGTCCTTCCTTCCTCCTCTCTTTTGATTGCACAAACGCTCATCCTGGCGCACACACCTTTTCTGTAACACGGACTATGGTCAGACTGGCTTTGCTCACTGCGTGGCATCTTTTCCTGACAATTTGTCTTTTGTGTTGCAGCCGTCCTCCGGGGCATTTTGCATATATGTAAACACCCTCAGAAACCAACAAACATAACGTGAAACCACATATTTATTTTGACTCTTGACACTGCACAGGACAAAAGGGCATGCCATAAACTAACCAACTGAGCTCTGGTGCTTATTTCTCAGATGCTAACTGTTCTCAATTGTCCTTATATCAAAGCAGATTATAATGTACCAATCAATATTTTTACATGAACTGCTCTATGTTTTGATCCAACTCCCGACAAAGTTAGAAACTAGCTGGTGAACAGATATCTCCTAAAGACTTCAATTAAATAGCTGCTGTGATCCACGTCTGCTGGATGTATGAACAGGCAACTGTTTGCCAACGTTCGCCATGACCGATCTGGAGCCACAGGTGACACACGAGATCTTTCTCCTGGTCGTAGATCCGTTGTTTGTTTATAATCCCAATGATTTGCATCCCACTGTGCCAGTCCACATTCACACATTGTAGTTAAGTCCCGCCTGCCACGTTCAACTTCCTGATCGCACCTGGCCTGTACCCAGTCGGGGTGTATGTGATGACTGCTGCACAGGTCTTTCCAAAAAATAATCTTCCCAATGTCTCTTTGTCTCCTCCCCAAGCTCTGGCATTGGCTTAACAAGCAGGTAATGATTCGGAGCAGCAGAGTGCCGAGAGACAGAGAGTGTGCATGAGGGAAAGTGAGAGGAGCGCTAAGGCGACACGTACATGTGTGACTGTGTGTGTGCGTGTGTGTGTGAAGCTTGGACTGGCGCTTTACCCATCCACTATCATCACCGCTTCATCCTGTCCACACGTCTTCCCTGCTTTCCCGAGTCATGCTTTAACATGACAGGAAGCTACGGCCGGGGAGGCGGGACTCTTTGGTCCCTCTGCCTCGGTCGTACCGTCCCTGCTGCGGTCTAACTGGGAGCTTCTGCTTGAGTGTGTGTGTGTGTGTGTGTGTGTGTGTGGGCTGCATGGAGAGGTGACTGATGAAGACGAAGCAGGGCTGAGCGTTTGGAGAGGGCAGTGTTTCTGATTCTAAATGTATGTTGACTGGACCGCAGAGATTAGATCACTTTTTGACACTTTATGCAGGAGAGTTGGGATGGACAAAACAATGGAAACGCCTAACAGTTTGTCAATATGAAGTAGCACTAAATCAAAAGTAATGTGGGCAGAAATAGCCTTCTCTTTTCTTTGTTGTACTGCTTTATGATACAGGAACTGTTTTGTATTTGGTCAGCACATCAGAAACTGAGCTTTTAAAGCAAAACCCAAACCGAAAAGAAATGTATCCCACCAACAAGGTTTCCATGTGTAGCCAAAGTAAGTATTGAGAGAGAAGCTAACATGTCGTTGGTTTCTGTCTTCATGAGAGTTGTTATTTATTGTTGGCCTTATTCTTTAAAGGTTCAGATCTTGGATCCTGGTCATGGCTGGTTTTTAGACATGAAACCAATAAGTAATAGTAATGCACATTTATTACGTATGAGACATGTTTAAAGATGGATGCCTGAGTATCTAACTTGAATATAATCTTATCTAGGTGCAAGAAAAAGGGTAAAGTGAGTCATTGGACCCTTCTAAGGGCATGTTGTGGTTTGGTTTGTAATTGTACATCGGCTCTGGGAATTGAGGGCAAAATGGTGAAGCATAAGAAGTTGTTTTTGTTGAGACCATGAGGTGTTTGGGTGCAATGTTGAGACATGTGAATATAGCTTGATGTGTTAGTTCTGTACGTTTTCATGATATTTAAGGTACCTTTCTGCTGTATTGGAACTACAAACACCGACTGTGTGGCCTCTCTGAAATGTTATTATTGGTTTTGTATTGCATTAAGTGATGGGGATTTTTTCTAATTGGTAATCAACATACTAAATGACGTAGTTATGTGCCTAGTCATTTTAACTGATGTGGGGTTTCCATTTTTTTGTTGCTGTACTGGATCCACATCAGTCCCCCTGCCAGTAAATCCACGTTCTTAGAGATGGTCAATGGTCACCTACCACAACCACCGCTTTATTCTAGAATTCACTTTGAAAGACTGGACGGACTTGCAACAATTTGTAAAATAAAAGATACTGGATGTCATTCATTCAGAGCACACGGCTGGTAGTTTTTCACTTGCATGTTTCCAACTATTAGTGCAAGGATGTGTGCATGCTCTCCTCGCTTTTCTCAGGGCCCAAGGAGGCAGCGTTTAGACCCAAAGAGGCTTCTTCCCCTGGGGGACGGACACAGGTGTCTCCATGTGTCTCATCACTGTGTTTCTGACCTCTTCAGACGTCTGCTCACTTTCTGTATCTACCCCCCCCCCCCCCCCCCCCCCCAACCCCCCTTTCCTCCATATCTTCTTCTCTGTGCGTAGATGATCGTGTGGTTGGAGCGATCTCTGGATAAAATCATCAGCATCTTCATCATCTTCCTCCTGGTCACGGGGACCCTGCTCATGGCGCTGCTGCTCACCGCTATGGTACCACTGCTTTTTGTTTCTTTTTGAATCACTTCACTGCATTTCAGAGGCACTGCTGACGGCAAAGTGACTTCTGTCCGTCTAGGTTCACCATGAAAGTGTTCACATCATCGACGTAACCAGTAACCTCATCAACGAGACCGTGTCGAACCATCCCGAATGGGCCAAGTACGACGTCTCTGTTTTTTTTCTTTTTTTTTTCTTTTGCCTTCGTGTTGGTCATTTCTCTGCAAATTCTTCGTACATCACCTTCCTCCAGTTGGCTTCCAGAGGCTCGTGTGGTGCAGAAGGCTCTCAATTCAGCTGCTACTAACGTTCATCAACACGGTAGAGAGTGGATAACACAAAAGGTAAGATCAACGATGAGGCTTGTACTGTGTATTTTCGTATTTTCCATGTATTTCTTCTCACACACAGCTTTCTCTTCTTGTGCAGCTCCAAAAGATGTTGGGTGATAAGGTGAACAACACCGCTGTGATCGAGAAACAGGTGTTGGAGCTCTGGGACCGATTATACCACTCCTGGTTTGTGAAGGTCAGTCGAGTCCATCCAATTTCTGGGAGAGATTTATCCTCTTAAAAAAAAAAAAAAATAGCAGAGCTGAAACATTCCATGCTTCTCCCAGAACATGACTCACCCTGGACGGCTGCGCGGCCAGAAGCTGTTGGTGCAGAGGGGAAACAGCTGGCTGGGCGAAATCCTTGACTGGAAGGACATCGCCTCCTTCCTGCAGGAGAATATTCAGACTCTGCTGTCTGTAAGTGTCACCGTGTTTGATGCCATCTTCCACGTGAGGATTTGAGTACATTTTGCATCGGGGCTGTTAAATCAAATATTATGTGTGCAAGAATCACTGTATTGATTTTGATAAAATGTTGTGTGGCCCTGATTGGTTTACAGATTTTTATTACGGTTGTTTATTTTTAAAGATCGTGGAGTCCTTATGGGTGGTAATGAGTAGGAATCTGGGCCTGCTCATCTCCACCACCACGACTCTCCTCACCGTCTTGTTCCACAGCGGCACGGCTCTGCTCAACTTTGTCCTGAGTCTGGTACGCAACACTAAACCATCCGACACATATGTAGTATATTTATTTATTTATTGTATATTTATTATTTTGTTTGAATTAGTTTAACTGGTACCATATATCCATTCACAATCTGGGTAGCACAGCTAAAATGTTTTTATTCAGCCCTTAATTGTAACCGTTTGTTGTTTTTACACACAGGTGATTTTCCTTACCACTCTCTTCTACCTGTTGAGCTCCAGTGGCGAATATTACAAACCCGTTAAGTGGGTGATCAGCTTGACGCCCCTCTCCCAGCCCGGACCCTCCTCAAATATCATCGGCCAGTCTGTAGAAGAAGCCATCAGGTAATCACACGCACACAAACTAGTTAGACGATCTAAGGGACATTATTTCTGACCGTGTGTGTGTGTGTGTGTGTGTGTTTGTGATGGTTTTTCAAGAGGAGTGTTTGACGCCTCTCTGAAAATGGCCGCTTTCTACGGCTTCTACACCTGGCTCACTCACACCATGTTTGGCATCAGCATAGTCTTCATTCCTTCTGGTGAGTCTGCGTCTTCTTGGAGGAGCGTGTCGTCGCTTCTACCTGCACCCGCTGAGCCCCCTTCTGTGTTTTCCAACCCTCGACCTGAAGCTCTGGCCTCCATCTTGGGCGCGGTGCCGTTCCTGGGAACCTACTGGGCAGCAGTGCCGGCGGTGTGTGACCTGTGGTTGGTGCAGGGCGAAGGGGTCAAGGCCCTGCTGCTGCTCATCTGCCACCTGCTCCCAACCTACTTTGTAGATACAGCGATCTACTCCGACATATCAGGGTGTGTACGGACCACACCGGAGCTACCAGCTTGTGTGTTTGAGCCATTTGATGGACAGAGTAAAAAAAAAGGAAAACCATTCTGTCGGTTAAATCTATTAACAGTGTGTCAGTTTTAGAATTGATCATCCGTTTGATGAGACATAATGGAAAAAGACACAGACAGCGCTTCATGGTCAGGGTTTAATTAAAGTTTGTTAGGTTATGATCAGGTGTCAGAAGGATAAGCAGTTAGGCTTAAGGAATGGGAACACAAACTATAGAAAAACATTACATATCACCATGTTGAGTTTCTCTTCCATGTCATTTTTAGTTTTTTCCAAAATATGCTTTGCAGTTATGGCCTGGATTTCAGCATGTGGCAATAATCACTTTGGATAGCTTGTAAATGAATGGCCACCTGTGATGGTGTATTCACACAATTAAATCCAATAATCTTTAGGGATGTTTTAATGTCTACATTGAACGGTAATATAGAAAACTTTTAAGGTTTTGTGTGCTTTTAGGTTTTTAAATATAAACATCCTGATTTCTACAAGGCACTTTCTTAATGTTGATCTGTTTCCTTGGGTTCGTCTCAGGGGGGGACACCCGTATCTGACGGGCCTGGCAGTGGCGGGCGGCGCATACTATCTAGGTCTGGAGGGCGCCATCATCGGGCCCATCCTCCTCTGCGTCCTGGTCGTTGCAGCCAACATCTACAGCGCCATGCTGATGAGCCCCAGCTCGGCGGCGCCGACCCCGGTGCACTCCAGCTGGCCGCTCAACCAAATCAGGTACGGCCTAAATCGGACCCGCCTTCAAAGAGCTGATGCGGTGTTACGGCAAACTTACTGAACCACTGTCGCCTGGTCCCCCTTAGGACCGTCAACGACTCCACCCCCACTGTCCTGAAAAAGAGTGGTGAGTGAGAGCGGGACCGGTGTGAAAACTGGCTGTTTCCTCATGAGGGAAGTGATCCCAACCCCCCCCCGAAGCCCCGCCCTGCGCCACCCGGCTCTGCAGAGGTCCGCCCCGGACGGAGGAGAGGCGGCGGCAGTGGCGGTGCGGCTGGTTCCCCCTCCCCACCCCACCCCACCCCCCCATGCTGATGCTGTACGCAGGCCTGGGCAGCTCGTCTGAGCAGCATGGCACCAGCCGCTCGCATTAAAGGGCCGTGGCGAGCGTTGATCGCGACCCCCCCATCGGGCACCACCATGATGAATGACTGAGCACATCAGCCCGCAGAACTCCAGCGCCTGAATTGAGTTTCACCGTGTTTAAAGATGCCTAAAGTTACCGTGCGGTTAGCGGTGAACCGTACACATAATAGAAATATACAGAGATTTATATATTTATATATTTTAACACTGAATTTGAAGAGACAAGTAGAGTCTTTTGCCAATAAAATGAATCGGCGATGCCCCTGATTTCCACCCTGCACACCGTGGCTTCAGGTCACATGGTGTGCAGTACAGTTTAACCTTATGTGTCGATCAGGCTTGAGTGATCGGAAGAGGACCCCCCCCCCCCCCTAAATGTTTTTACATGTGCACATGCAACTAACCTTTAGGTTTCTAACGTGCTTAGCTGCTCTGTCCGGATTGAAGCATGGTTACGTTCAGAATGATCTGACTGATGCCTCGCTGAGTATTTCTGTGAGCTGATGGTCACCCCATCACGCGATTTCATCCCAGTTTTATATCCCTTATGTTGAATGTATGAATCGTTTCTCCTCCCGCACTCTTCACTTAAACTACAGTCGGAGCACTTTTCTAAACACAGAGTATGAAGCTGTTACTTGAATTGTTGTGTATTTGTGCATCAAATCGATCCTCCGTTGCTGCTGCGTTCGCTGTCTGAAGGAGCTATGATGTGTTCAAGGGTTAAGTTTAGCAACGGTTGGCATGTTCAACTAATTACTGCAGTTTGTGTTTGATACTGTTGCTATCATTATTTTTTTAATTAACGGATATTCACTTAAATAAACAGAATTGCTACAAAATAGGTTTTCTTGAGATCCTTATTGCTGATTCTATACTCTATTGTTGGGTAGTTTAGTACAGAGTATATGCATTAATGATGAAGTACGTTAAAGACACATTTTACAACCTTTTCTATACAAGACTAACTGCAACTTTGAATTCAAACCATTTACTTATTAAACTTCCCTCTACTATACATTGATTTTAAAATACCACAACTAAACATTTAAGTCCTGAAGTTCATAAAAGGTATGTGTTCAAAAAAGTCAAGAAGATGTATCGTATTGCAACATTGCACAAAGAATCATGGTGCAGGAGTGAAATAACGTTCTGTCCCAAACGGTACGCTTCTCTAAGGATGTTTTCACACGACGTCCTGGTGCGAGAGCAGGCTTCAAAAAGCAATGATTATCTCTGCGGTCCTTAAAATCTTTTCTTGTCCTGTCAAGGTATAATATATCATCAAAAGTAATAGTAAGGCATGTCATAAAAGTGCTGAACTATACAAAAAAAGTCCCAAAAGTAAAGCGATAAATTCTGTTATCAAATGTTCAAAATGCCTCCCTTTACTGTCTCTAAAATAATATTAAAATGTGTACACATTGTATAGTAGGCCATAACAAGCCAGTGAGTCGTCCTATAAAATGCCAGATCATGTCATACAAAATTAGTCATGAAAAGTAATATCAAGATCATGGTAAAGTAATAAAAGGTCAAAAAGTCCTAAAGGAAAGACACTGTGTCATAAAAAGGTAAAAGTACAATGTCATAAAGTCGTACTATATTTGGGAGGTCATAGTTGTGTACCTTAACTGGTAACACTGTTCATCGTTCTGCTGCTGCTACCAGTTTATAAACTGTCTGATCACACCCTTTAACTAGGGGCCCCTCGCGAAGTGGCCCCCTGCCCCAGAGAGGAGGATTTAACTGAGAACACAAGGCTTTCTGTGGAAACACACACACACACACACACACACACACTTTGCAGGAGGTGCCAGCAGGGCCGTGTGCAGATGGGCAGAATAAATATCAAACACACAGAAAGCTACGTTATAAACATGGTATTCAGATTACACATTTCAAAAATGTAGCAATGAAGTACATTATTTTCAACTCCATTTTTTTTAGCTCCATTACATTTAATGTTGTACTGTTGAAACTCAAATAATTGAATTCACAGGAAGACAGAAGAAATGGTTTAGAAAATGACCTCGGTCAAAGCTTCACAGGGTGATAATGCTGGTCACCGTCTCACAGGTTCACACTTCAAAGGCTTCTAGAAGCTTAACTTAAGCATAACTGTTTGTCTAAAAGGAATTTCCTCAATATGTCTTTCCGAGGTAACACCAGAATATGTTCAGTCAAACGAAGAAATCGGTTAAAACATCTTCCTATTCTTACAAAAATATTGCACTCCTACTCATTAGTATACAATCACCTACCAAAAGTAGCAGTAATAACTGCACATAGTAACAATGTTACTGTTATTACATCATCTGAGACTTTCAATAGAACCAGCAAAAATTCCACATGGGTCTGTTGAAGAAATGGATTGAGCGCATCTTATGGTTGTATATTATGATGCTGGTTTCACAAACAACCATCAATGAAATAAGAAAACAACCCAATTAGATGGACACACATCTGAGTCTCCCAATCCATCTGTTCCTCTGAATATGCTTCAATATTCCGTCTTTTCTTAGAAGTTTCCCTGCGGGCTGCAGTCGGATTGGGCTCTGACCCAGTTCTTCGGATCAAAGGCTCCGGATCTGAAGTCTGCAGCTCATAAACCAGTGAGATGCTTCTTGTTTCATGTACACAAACAGAACCATCAAGGAGCAGGAAGGAGACAAACTGAAGATTGACCTTTTGACATTTGGCTTCTAAAATGAGAGACCCTGACATACTGTTCATGAATGGGAGGGAATATTCACTGTAACTATTTACCACCACAATCACCATGAGTACATATGTTGGTGCACATTGAGGTTTGTGCCAAATTGAAGGAGATTCATGTGTTCCTGAGACATTGTGTGCAGAAAAAGAAGCCGTATCGCCCACACAGGGACACAGAAGGACAATTTCAGAGTGATTTTTGTGCAAGGAAATGCATTCAAGACGTTTGTCAGGCCTCAGGGATACACACAGGGCCTCTTGGTGGGAAACACCCAATGGCAACACACCTTTCGTTTGTGTATTATTGTGTGTGTAGAGACAAACAGGCAGAAAATAACACCTTTCCTCGTATTGTTCTGTAAACCTTTCCACCTTTATTTTCTACATTTGGATCAGTTCAGTGTGGAAGCCTGGACATGTCAGTTAACTTCAAACCCCGCCCACCCCCAAAATATCGAAATCAACCGTTACCATTCCTCTTTCACTCAATCCAAATAACCCCATGTACATCTTCCACGACGGGCTTCTCACACCATCGTGTCCACAACGAAGATCAAGCAGTGTCCTATGTGTAAACCCCTCCCCCACTGGAGGTAGCCCAAATGGTTGAAACCGTTCATGAAATCACCCGTGATACAAAAAAAAAAAAAACGAATGAAAAAAAGAAGAAGGTTTGAAATAAAAACGACACGCTGACGCAACTCTTTAGCTGTCTGGCTCACCGAGATATGTCTGGTGGAATACTGCATGTGAGCTTGCACAGGGAGATATGTGGTGATGGATTAAGATATGTCTCCTGCTGTTTCGCCCTTTGTAAATCTGTGGTTCATATCTTCACCTCGGCTCTCTGCAGACTATCATTCCGTCCCTGATTAAGTCTCCAACATCACATCGATGCAACATCTCGGGTATTGTCACAACGGCGTCCCAGGCTTCCTTTCCTCCCATGGATATGTGCTCCGGAGAGCAGAGACACTTGGTTCTGTTGAAAAGAAGCTTTAAAAAAAAAAAGAAGAAAAAAAAAAAAGCTTTTACGCTTCTTTTGTCCAAACAGACGCAGGGGCACACTGATCTGACGTCAGTCTACGCTAGTCCACTGTGTGTCCAACAGCGAGGAATCTCTCATCTGTTTGTCCTAGTAAACAGGAAGCTGTTCGACTGGGGATTAGTGCTAAACACACACACACACATGAGCGTGCACACACTCCACTGGAGGAAAGAAGCCCTTGGAGTGTATTTTTCATTGAGAAGATATGACAAAATGGATTAAAGTATCCAGTGAAGCCTTATTTCTACTTGTATACAGGATGTGTGTGGACATATCCGCTGGCTAATGAGAGTATCCTATAGTTTAACACTACATTAGGCAGCAAATATCAGTTACATATGCAGACCTCTGTGTGTGTGTGTATGTTAGCTCTACGTTAAACATCTTTAAAGACAACAGAGACGGACAGGCAGACTAGGGTTACTGCTCTGTGGCACTCTCACAGGACCGTAGAAGCAGACACAGCCATGTAAAAAGTCGACATAGAAATCTCATGATATCACAAACATCATATTTCTATCTCTAGATCTCTGCGGATGGCAGACGTCTGGTCCGCGCGCTCGATCCTCTCGTTAATTTATGTGCAGTCCGGTGGAAACTCCTCACCAGGGAGGCTCGAGTCTTTAGAATGAGTTGCCCGGGAGTGACACCAGAGGGAGACATACACTGCTGCAAGGCCGTAGGAGGGGCTCTGACACACACACACACACACACACTCACACATGCACACTTCTTCATATGAGTTATTTTTAAAAAATCCATAACAAAATTAAATAAAAAGAAAAAAAAACAACAAGAAAAGAAATTCAGCTCTGTTCTCAAAGCTTACAATCATCTCAACACACACACACACACACACACGACGGCGGTCAGTAAACGTTAAGTGATGAATTGAGGGTGGACTGCTTTGTCCAAGGAAGCGTTGAGTGCAAACCTCGACCCCGCTGGACAGTCTCGCATTCACACCCAGCGATCCGAGGTAAAATCTCTCTTTAAAAAAACAACAAACAAGAAAAACAAAACAACAGCCATCGTCTCCGTGTCGCCCCCCCCAGCACCCCCCCCCCCCTTCGCCGCGGTAGCACCGTCCAATCCGGCCTCCTCTTCTCCTCCCAAATCCCCACGTGGGAAGTCTTTTCTCTCCGTGCGCCCAATTTCACATCTGTTCCTCCGGTGGCTCCCTCTGGGTCGCTGTGTGTGTGTGTGAGTGTGTGTGTTTGTGTGTGTGTGTGTGTGTGCAGAGCGCGGTCAGAAGACCTCTGGTAGTGTGACGTTGCGGAGAAGCCACTGTTGGGAGCGTGCGTGCGTGCAGTCTTTGACGCTGGGCACCTGGCTGTCCTCCTCGCTGGCCTTGTCCAGACACTGGTTACTGTTGACGTGGATCAGGCTCAGCTTCTGCACAGGAGGGGAGACGCAGCGCATTCTCACTGCTTCATTTCATCTCACAATTTCAATTATTCACTTATTCATTTTCATTTTAATGTACATTTTATTTCTGAATGTTTTTCCCAGACTTGTGCAGATTTTGAGGTTCATTTTATTTCTGGCTGAGCTCCCGGTGTGAGGCCGGCTGTGGTTGGGTAATATGTCAGCAAGGATATACAGTATGTCACCCTAAAAACTACAATATCCCAATTAAAGGAAAACAATAACCCAAACCGATTTGACCGCTAGTCTAAAATAGGTGTTGTCATACTGTATGTGTATTGGGAATACACTGGCTTTATTATTTTCAGCCTTCACTAGTTACTAGTAATTTACTACTTTCTTTACTTAGTTTGGTGCATAATATGCACCTCATATTTCTTCTCTGCATATTGTTGGTTATATTTTCTGAGCTGTGCTGATCCCAAGAGGACCTTGTTTACTGTAAACTGCTGTGAGTGCAAAAAATGAGTTGACATTTTCTTTGCTTTATGGTTTTCATTAAAAATGTTACTGATATTTTGTACGGAAGGAGAAAAAACAAATGACGGGCCTATGAAATGTCTGACCTTTCAGGTTTCCAGGCAGGCATGACCACCCTTCCTGTATGTTAATAGGTTTATATTTATTATAAACACGTAACTTTCTACCGTTTCTCCTACTCACCACAGGGTCGTAATCCCAGAGCTGGTTGCCTTTGAGGTGATGGCACTTCAGCATCATGACGGGTCCGTTTAGCTTGGACACGTCAAGACACAAGTCATCCGTCCTGATCTCCTTATTGGCCGTGTAAGAAAACACCTGGATGTGACACAAACAGATTACTCGCCTCAAATCACATCTACATTTCTTTCTCTTGATATTTCCTGTCAGGAGCATTCTTTATTAAACCTCAAGGGAGGGTTGGAACATACAGTATATTGAAGCTTAAAATCAAGCGCTTCGCCTTCCACCAGGACGTCTCAAACTCTATTTCACCCGCATCAGAGAACAAGACCCGGAGATACTTGAACCTGAACACTGTTTTCGACCAGAGAACCGAGGTGCTGACTTTCATCCCTACCGCTCCACACTGGGCCTGATGGAGCCAGAAGAACCACCTCTTCTGCAAGGCTCTCACACCACGACTCTACCACTAGATCTACAGAAGGGATAACCGGGGTGCAGCCCAATACCCAGGACTGAACAATTAATCCAATTTTAATCACAACTTCGGTTGCCAGGGCGAACTCTTTTTTTGGATATAGGGCACGTGATGTTATCCAATGAAAAAGCATATGCACAGAGTGCGTTAGTTGCGTTGTGTCTGCGCCGCACAGCCATACGATTAAATGTACACATTTTCTGGAACATAAAAGTAAAAGCAGTGCTCTATTCCAGTGATTGTTTTTCACCCACAATTGGGACTGGGTGGCTCCATAAAGCAGCATTTAAAATGGTCTGGATTGGCAGTATAGTTTCTGCATTTAGTAATTCTTCCTCCCAGGATACCTGGTTGCCTCCCATGCCGTGGCAGTTGAAAATGCCGACTTTCTCATTCTCCTTGCGGGCCATGTTGTCCAGGCACTGGTTGGTCTCCACGTTGCGGATCTGAGTAGAATACACAATAAAAAACTGATTAAGTCATCAAATCATTATGATTAGATAAAACCAAACCTTATAATTGAAGAGCATTCAGATTCATTGTGTCTGAAGGGGTATCAGCCTAAAGGCAATGAATCACAGGGGCATCTGTGTCCATTAAGAGCGTCTCTAAGGTGAGTTAGTGAGTCAGTGTGTGAGTGAGTATACCTCTCCCAGGGAGTAATAGTGCCTGGGGATCTGGGAGTCAGGGTAGACGTTCTCCAAGTACCAACTGAAGGGTTGACATTGAAGCTTTTGCCTCAGAGCCGAGCGAGATGTGATGTCGCCATAGTCCACTTTGGTCACACCTGGACACAAATACACGACATGACATGAAGCTCAATAACTATTAACTACATTCAAACAGTCCAGTGTTTGCAGAGAGGCTTCATGTAAGCATTGTTCAACGTGTGTCACTGGTAAAGAGGAATGAGGCCACACGTGATTTGAAGCACCTGGACAAGGGTTGTGAGTTTTAAGTACTTTCCTTGATGCATCATTGGCAACATTAAGAATAAATGAAAACATTTAACTTGCTTGTGGCAAAATATTTCTAAGAAAGTTCAACAGCTACTTGTGGAAAATGAGCATGTGGACATAAGTAGGGCTGCAACAACGAATCGATGAAATCGATTAAAATCGATTATTAAAAGCGTTGGCAACGAATTTCATTATCGATTCGTTGTGTCGCGCGACTATTATCTTTGAGTATTAAAAGAAAGTTGCGCGCGCCGCGCAGAGCTGAGAAAAAAAAAGTTGAGCGCTCGCGCAGCAGACCATCGGAGAGACCCGTACTACTGTTCTGAAACATGCGGAGGAAGAGAAGCCAATGCGACTAAATATTTCACACTGAAATGGGGGGTGCGGGTCCTAGCGGGCAACGGGGGGGGAGGGGGGGGGGGGGGGGTGTGCTGCGGTTTTCTTTGCAGCGCCAGTAGTTTTACGTTCTAATCGCCGCGCTCGACTTCAAGGTGTAACCTTTATTATTGTTCGGTCTGAAACAGCGCGCCCAGTGACGGGTGGTGCAGCAATATTGATGTCCGGGTGGAAATCAGGAGAAAGGTCGGTCCGGGATATTTTCGGGAGGGGCTTTGAAATTCGGGAGGGTTGACATGTCTGATTGTAAGATATGCAAAAGCGACATGGCCTGGCACAGGAGCACCACGGCAATGATTCATGATTTTGTGCCTAATATATTTAATTTGGCGGCTGTAAAGTATACATCATGCGATGTGTGTATGTTTTTTGTGTTAGTCCATTTTATTTGCTTACTTAGGGATGTTCAAGGAGCAATCTGTTAGTGCAAAACATATTTAGAAAGTTTAGAAATGTTTTTACATTTTTTATTTTTTTATCCGATTCATCGATTAATCGAACAAATAATCGACAGATGAATCGATTATTAAAATAATCGTTAGTTGCAGCTCTAGACATAAGTGAAAGAAGCTTCAAAGTTCTCATCTTTAGAACTAGTTTTGACATCGACAAAGCAGCCGTCTAAACACAAATGGAGTAATTCAATGTTTGAGTTAGCATCAAACCTTATCTATTGGTTTGATCTTCTATTGAAGAACACATAGTGACATAATGACTATTGGTTGTCTCTCCTCTGTCAATTAATGCGAGTGTGTGTGTTTGTGTGTATGTGCAAGTCAATGAACGCTTCTTAGCGTGAAATTACTCGCTACCCCCCCCATCCTGCGCTACCGAGCCACCTCTGCATTATCACACATTCTACAGCTTAACCGTTAGATCTCACCGGCCACAGAGATTATCCACGCATGAGCAAATTTATGCACACTTGCATATATGTACAAACACACACATACACACAGACACACTCACCAGGGGAGATAATGTAGAAAAAGTTTTTAAATTCATCCATCCAGACTTCGGCCAGGCGTCGGTTGTTTTTGTTGATGATCTGTCCCGTCCCCCCAGGGAACGTGTAGGGTGTGGCCTTTCTGAACACGTGACCCACGTGGGAGCATGTGACGATCTCTAGCGTCCCGCCGCATTGCCAAATCTGTGAGACACAACAGATGTGGCAATAACACACACACACATGTACACTAGGGTGTGCTGAATGGAAATTATCCACCAACTTGAGAAGGATCTGCCAGACTGTGCGATTGGAAGCGAGACAGCATGAAGCCTGACCAAATGTTCGCCTCAACGAGTCGAGGAAGTCAAACGTACAATCTGAAGGAGGATGTGTGTTGCCTGCCACTGTGTGGAACAGCAAAGTCATGTCGACGCGCTACGGGTGTGTTCACTCACTCTGAAAGAAATCTCTAGGTTCTCTCCTCCCCAGATGTCCATGCCTGCGTCATATGTGCCGATCTCCTGGAAATAATCTCTGTCTATGGAGAACAAGCCGCCTGCCATGGTGGGAGTCCTGCAGAGCGACGAACAGCAGGGTAAATTAAGAGCAGGGAGGGTTAGCGGCACTTGAGTCACTGAAGACCTGCTTTCAAAAAGGTCACATGGTATTTAAAGATGCCATCAGAGTTTTATGTTTTGTCACTCCCACCCAGTTCTACCATTTCCTTCTGTTTTTTGGCTCACTTCTCTGTCTGCGTGTCAAGTGTTTAATGGCCTCAAGCCTGTGGCCCCATTTTTTCCCCTTCAAAGAACATTTTGCTCCCCTGTGGATGAGGCTTATTTTCATTACTGCGGGTTTTTGCTTCACTTACCAACACACAAAACACATCATAACACAGATAAAACATATACTGCCTGCACACATGGTAAATAATGAGCAACACCAACTTGTTGAACAACAGATGTTTTAAACCATCACAGCCAGTAACCACTACAGTATTAAAACACCAGTATTAATAATGTATATGCACGCTTTTCTTTTAACTGGATTCATATCAAAGCTCTGTAAATTATTCAGCAGTTTAATCAATATAGTTACAAGACACACATCCGTTAAACAAAAACATAATTTCTAATTAAAGCTTCATCTAAACAGTGTGTGTCGACCCCTTGCAACGACTCACATAAAAACATGTTCATCAAAAAGGATGCAGCAGGCCTGTAGCTACTGAAAAGAAGCTCTTAACGTACTTATGGCAGCAGTACAGGAATACCAAATTCACACGTGAGAAGTTGAACTCACATCAATAGTGATGCTCTAAGGATTTCCTCTCCAGTAAAGCTTCAATAATATAGAATGAATCCCTCCAGAGAGGATTCATGAACATCACATAATTATTAGAGTACTTTTACTTTCACACTCAGACCTGGTAACAGTTTTGTTTCTTGGCACAACTGTAAAAAACAACCGAAAACAGGGAAGCATAAGCGTTACATAAGTAATATGTCATATCTGTGACATTGGATAATGATATAATATAAATAGGAGGAAGAAGAGATGAGTTTGAGCCATGAGAAATTATACAAGGAACATAAGTCTTATATAAACATCTTGTCTTAACCTCAACAGTTGAGTTCTATTTATTCTTGGGTTATTTATGTTAAATATATTTATGTTTAACTGTGGTAAATCAAAAGGCGAAGCACGATTACTCTGCACACATTAATTGTAAATGCCTATCAGCAACGCTACGACTCGCAGGCTGTAAGTTATTTTAAGCAACTGACGGAAAGAATTACTGTGAATGATCACAATGATTCAATTTTGTCCTGTAGGCAAATTATCTTTACACTTGATCCAACAGAGAAGGGTAAGGGTCAGCTGCACAACTGGTAGGCGTTATATCACATGCTAAAAGATTCTTCAAAATGAAAAAAGGCAAACCCGGACCACCCACCTGACAGGCAGCGTGCGGTCTCCTTTGCGGCGGTCCATCTCTCTCTGGGGGACGGGGTACCAGCGGAAGTTGAGCTTCCAGTTGAAGCCCCCGTACGTCATGTCTGATCCCGCCATGTACTCGAACGTATCGTCGCTGATCACGTCGATGATGGGGCACACCACCGTTCTCCTTCCGCAAACAAAAAACGTTCATCAGCCTCCTTCCAATTTTCAAAACAAAACATTTTTCTGAAAAAAACATCTTTCTGTGGTGCGGCCCGGTACCAAATGGCCCGGTGGTTGGGGACCCTTGATTTAGACAACGGTCCGAGCCTTCCCATTAGCCATCGCTCATCATACCCTCTTAAACCCTGTGTGTGTGCCTGTGTGTGTACCATATAGTACCTGCTTGTAGGGAGCAGTAAACAAAGAATACTAAATGAAGCATCAAATAAACACAGGCAAGCTCCCTGCAGGCTCAACAACAGTTCATTCATTTTGATATTTTACTCAAGCGGGCCATAGGGGTCGATGGCAGGTGTGCGTGTGTGCATGTGTGTTTGTCTTACTTGTCCTGCTTAATGCGGGCGAGCAGAGGCTCCAGCCACCCTGTTGTGCATTCACAATGAGCATCCAGAAAGGTTATCACCTGGAAACAAAGACAGAAGCCATGAGGCACGCACACCATATGGTAAGCAGATCCATGGGTGTTGGATGTCACATTGGTGCATTCACACACACACACACACACGCACACACACCTGGCCAGTCGAGATGGACGCTCCTTTGAGGCGAGCACGGATAAGTCCAGACCGCTGCTCCATCCTCACCACTCTAACAGGGACTTCCAGCCTTCGGACATACTGCTCCAACGGCCGCTTCAGGAAATCTTAACCATAGAAAATCACCACATTCATGAGAGAAAAGAACCCAACAAACATACATACAACGCACAAAAATACATACAAGAGATGGTTTACAAATCACACCTCCAAACTATTCCCCCCAGTAGCACCTGAGATCTGTGCGTGTATGAATGCCTGCTGACATCACTTCTACCTGCAGAGAGCGTCCCGAGCAGAATGCACCATAGACACACACACACACACGCACACACATGCACAAACACCACACTAACCTGAGGTCCTAGGGGGTGAAAGGGTGCTGTGTGGTGGCGGATGGGAGGGATTGAGGGTAATAACAGAGTGTAATCCCTGCGGCTGGCAAATTAAATACCTAATCTCCCCCAAACAGGGATTAGCAACATTGACCCTGGAGTGGCGCACACACAGGCCATATATGCTGACTGGCTGTTGGGCATCAGCACAGACAGCGTACTCTCTCACTCTTACACACCAAAATCATACAGTAAAAAAAGGCTAAGCCTTGAATAAGAGGCACAAGCAGGTAGGGAATTATCAGCAATGTGTGTGTGTGTGTGTGTGTGTGTGTACCTCTCTCGCTGGCATCGTCCACCAGGACAATCTCCTCCAGCTGTGTGTGGGGTGATCGGTCGATGACGGAGTGGACCGTTCGCAGCAGTGTGCTCCACGCCTCATTGTGAAATACAATCACCACGCTGGTACGGGGAAGATTATCCGGGTACAACTTGTTCTTGCACCTACAAAGAGAAAAAAAACGTGTCATTCTCAAAAAGAACGGCCTCTGGAGAATGACTGACGGGTACTTAACGAAATTATGTAAATGGGAAGAAACCAAATTCCAAAGCAAGACACAACCAACTCACTTAGTAGCCTGGGACTTAAACATCATCTAAACAGCGTTAGTCACATCGTCATCAAGATCACATGAAGAATCACATCCTTATCAGCTCCCAAAACTGAAAACTATACATGTATATACCCAAATTTAGACGCAGACAGAGAGAAATAGTGTTGATCAGGGATGCTAGTTAGGGTGGGGGGGTGCTGTCGTAGCAGTTTAGAGCACACGCTTCTCTCTCATTGAGAAACACACAGCGATGTAAATGTCTCACAGAGGAGAGCAGGCCTGAGTGGAGCCAAGAGAAGACAGATGCCAACAGGCAGACATATTTAAATGGTCCCCCACAGTTTTCACTGTTATGATACACCAATATACACAGTACAGAAGAATGTATCCATATTGTGGCTTATAAACTCTTTTGGTATTTTGGCCAACAAACGCAGTTTTAGGGTCGCGAGAACGAATTGTTCAATTTGCGGGTTCCAAAATAAAAAGGACAGAGAAAACACACAATACACTGCATTGAAGTACAAACGTGTCACATCATTTCGACCTCTTTGAGGCTCACAAATCTTTCTTAATCATCTGACCAGCGGCTTTAAAAGTACGCTCCATTCATAGGAAATAATCACATGGTACAGATGGATTGACTTGCACAACAGATGGTAGAAAATCTAGACTAATCCAATTGTACGTGATGACTGTTACTCTCCAAGAAAAAACATGTGAGCATGAGTTTTGCCTGAGAACAAGTTTGAGTCAAGGGAGAAATATGGACACACTTCTTTGTCAGGAGACACGTCGGCCTGTGATTATATGTTAAATTACATTACATGTCATTTAGCTGACGCTTTTAACCAAAGGGACTTACAATAAGTGCATTTCCACCATAGAGATTCAAACTCAGAAGAACAAGTTACAAGAAAGTACAATTTTCATCAAATAAGCAGTTTCAAAACATGTTATAGATAAGTGCCATTATAAGTACAATTTAAGTGCTACGATTTGTTAGCGCTACGGTATGTGCCTGAAAGCTCCCCGGCCTTTAACTGTCTCGCAGTGAAAGTGTTCCTGCCTCAAGACCCTCAGTGAGCTGCTCAAACCGTTTCATCTATTCATGGAGGGAAAGAAAAACTGAAAGCAGCTCGCGACTTCCTTCCTCTGACAGATTCAACCGTCAAAAGAAATATGATCTCTTATCATAACTCCCTCCCTCCTTCCTTGTCATCAATCCAGAGGCCTGGAAAACTTCCTCTCTCTGCCGCTGATTCTGACTGAGGAAATGCAACGGCGATGTATGAGAGAGGAGGTCGAGAACCTTCACCAGCAGTGGTGTGCATGTGTGTTACTGCCCTGCAAGGAAGGGAGGATGAAGACAGTTCGCTGTAGATACAGTCACATCCTTTCCCGCTTTTAAGCACACTAGTTCATTATTCCTCTCTTCTCACAAACACAAACAGAAGAACGAAGACCTTTCAGACTCTAAACTAAAGTCTGCAGCTGATGGAAAACCAAACCTTCGTGTCCTCCAAAACAACGTGTGTTGACGCATGATGGCATGAGGGAATCATGACATGGGATGTGGAATTTAATTAGGAGTGCTTGAGTCCTGTGTACCCAAACAGTTGCTGGAGCAACTTTTGGCAACAGCAAAGCAGCGTAATGGGTGGATTATGGGGATGGGCGGGCAGGATGGTTCAGATTTAACTGCCTCACTCTTGCAATATTAAACTAAGGTCAACACACACATACATAAACCTACTACTATACTGTGTGCATTCTACAGTCAGAATCTAAAAAAAGGAGACAAGTTGTCTGAAAGGAGTGGTCATAGAAAGTGACAGTATTCCCGCAGAAGACACACACACACACATACACACACACACACACACACACACACACAATAAGGAAAATAAACCATCACCAACCAACAATTTCTATTTCAAAGTTCCAACTAATGGTGACTTGCTTGGCAATAATGAATTCATTCACAGTCCCCCCCCCCATGCACACACACCAAAATAAACACAAACCTATGCGATATCCACACACACCGACACATTGCCTTGCTCGATATTGACTCAGTGTTATCTCCTAATTGGAAAAGCCGATAGACGGAGAGAAGGCTGAGTGAAAACACACCTAGTAATCAACTCTCGCTCAAAGACTAAAACCCATTTCACGGATCAATGTCCTTTTTCTTTCGCGCCTGTCTGGTGTGCAAGTGCCCCTACCCGTCAGGCGTGTGCCTGTCACTCAGTCTTTCCGTGCACTGCTTCGAAAACCTCCCGTTAGTGATCTGTGCATGTTCCACTACTGAAGCCTGTAAAGGGGCAGAGGGAGGCCAAGCGGCATGTTGGATACCTGTCGGATGACTGAACACAGGCACTGACAGACATTTTAAGTGAGACTAAACTCCTCATTACGGTGAAAAACAGACCTGTGGATTGCACATAGCTAGTACCACTGAAGCAAAATTAAAAAAAGGGGCAGCATGACATTGTATCATTACCTCTTTAAGGTAATACACTCCCTTTTAAAGCAGCACAGTGAGGGACCCGCCTTCAAGGGGAAACACTGGGCTATTGGCCATTGAGAGTATTATGCAAGTCTCAGTTACATATCTATATTTATAGATCTATCTATATAGATATTACATATATAGATAGATATTTATATATAGATATAAATTAGGGCTGTCAATAGATTTAAAAAAATGATCTAATCAATTAAAGATTCTGAAATGACTTATTGTAGATAAATTCCAATTAAAAGTTTATTTTTCTTCTAAAGACTAAATCTTCCTGCTGTCCTCGTGCACTTTGCTCTCACCTCGCCATCTTTTGAAGTGTTTAAAGTGCCAACAATCTCCCAACATTTAGCCAGATGTTTTCCAAACCACTGTCTGCAGGCAGATGTTGAGACGGTAGTAGCCTAGCAGCTGCCAACATGCTGTGGACACTCTGTTTGACACGTGGAGGAATTTATCTCCACAGTTCTCCGCTGTATGTCGCGCAAAAAGCTCCGCTCATCTTAAGCTCAGTCTCTCTGATCTAACTGACTGCCGCACACGGTGTCCGGGGTCAACACAACAGAAAGTAAACAAAGTTGCATTAAATATATTTTATCGCAATAATCTCCGCCACAGTAATCTCATAGATGAAAGCATTTTAACTTTAATTTATTAAATTATATCCATTTACATGAATGTATGTACATATAAATAGATAACTAGCCTCTACAGTGGCTCACTGTGGGGCTTCTGGTTTCAGGCCGGACTTTTGGCTTGTTTTTTTGTCTCAACAGACAATGCAAGTGAGAGCCACTTTGATGGGAACTGACTGTCCTCTGGTGGGAATTTTCTCACCTGTGTGTGTGTCGCACGTGTCTCTGTGTGCACATCAGGGCGGAACAGAGGGTCGTGGAGAATTGCAAACGTGAAAAAAACAACCTTCGAGACTTTCTTTAGGGTGGTGTGGAGGTCGTCCCTTTCCCACCTATCTAATGGCTGGGGAAACATAGGATTCGGAGCAAGTGACAAAACCGGACAGCTGATTAGCTGCAGGAAAGCGTCTCACCCTTCCAAGCGGACGTCAGGCAGAGACCGATTGAGTGCAATCATCTCCGAGGCCATGAGGTTGAACTGGTTGATCTTAAACTTCTCCTTCATCTCCTGGTTGTCCTTCGGGATCACCACGGGCTTTCCGCCTTCACCGGGCCCGTCCCGCGGCCGGGTCAGGGTGTCTGAATGAAACGCACAAACATTCGTAGTGTGAGAGTGTGTCTCTATGATCACACGTATATTTGAGGCAATATACACTCACCTTGTCTCCCTGGTAGTCCTCTCTCTTTCTTGTCATCACACTTGTTGCACTCGCTGAAGTAGAGTAGAATGAACATATCCAGCATCACCCACACTAGAGAAGTGGCCAAAACCACCTTACAGTAAGCGAACCTCCGCATCCTAATGAAGTAATGAGACAGAAGAGGAGAGAAATGTTAGGCTTTTACTAAAGTCAGGGGAGAAGACGAAGCCAAAGTTCTACAGAAGAGATAAACCTTCATCCCTCCCACATTTCTACGCTGAAGTATCTTCCCCCACACCTCCATTTGTCTTTCCTGCTGGTCTGTCTCTGTCTGACTCCAAGCACTTATCTGTCGCTTGTTTATCAGCACCGGTCCAAATGGTCCCATTTACACATCAAAATTCACCATTCAGAAAAAGAAACAGGATAGCTTTGTTGTTTATCTGAAGTGCAGCGGTTAGGTTTGTGTCCGGCACCACTATGAGCACATTGACATTTGTGTATTTGGATACGATGTCTCATGGTATCTATGTAAAACTTAATCTATGTAAAACTTTAGCTGCTACCAAGTATCAAGCAGATGTATACAGTAATCTTAGTAGTCTTCGAAGCTAAAATGCAGTCAGACACACACTTGCAGGTACGCATCCACACTCACACACACCCACACACCGCCACAGAGAGAGAGGAGATGTAATAGTAATTGCTTTTCTTTGGCAGGCAGTGAGAGACACACACAGGCACATTAAAATTCCTCTGCTCCCCTTTCCTTCTCTCCTCCAGCACCTTCTCTCCTCTCTTTGGCTGATTCTCTGCCTCAGTGATCCCTCCGGCTGCAGCAGCACAAGCAGAAGGGAGAAAATGAGTTTGGCCAAGGGGGATTTCACCTGGGAGGGGAAAATAAAAGTGCATAGCTAGCTTAGCTTAGCGTAGCAGCCAAGGAGGATGAAGCCTTTCTAAATTCCTCCTGATAGGATTCTGGTAGCACAAAGTGCCGTCCACAGCAGAAAACAAGAGTGAACATTTGTCTGTTCTCTCAAAGTTGATCTTTTTTTCCAGAATTTTTTGGCTGTTTAGCCCAAGAAATAGACATAGAACCTGAAACCAAACACATGTGCTAGTTATGAAACACGTTCTGGTATTTTCCTGTAGAGCAACAGTAAGTTCATTTACCTCTCCGATGTCCTCAAAGACTGATCACTCAGAATTCCTGACATTCCAGTATCCAGCGCCTGCTACACAAGTCTCTTTCCTTTCCATCTCTCTGACCACTGCCCAATTGCAACGGCCTCCCATGACCTCCGAGCAGAAACATGACACATCCTGATACCACGGCATTTCCCTGTGGACAGGCAGAGCCGTGGCGCTGATGCCAAACACATAGCAGCGCACTTGGTAGACGATGCCGACGTGGAATGTGCTCCATCGTGGAAAGGCACACATGTTTTCTTTCTCAAAGTTGTGTCGTGTGCCGGCAGAGACGTCAACTGGCTTCCCCGAATGCCATTTAAACACAGCGGACGTAAAAGAAGTAGACAGCGGACGCTTTGCGCAGCAGGGGAGGGGATTCGTCGACTTAACACTCTTTTCTTTTCCCCCAACGCCCTCTCGGCCGTGCCTGGGTCTGTATTTCTTATCAGGCATGGCACCGGACACCTCGGGTCTGCTCGGTGCAGCCCTGGGCCCTACCCCTCTGTGCGTTGCACGTGCATGTGACTGAGCGTCAGTTCAGTTTTATGTTGGCGCCGTTCTCTTTGAAGTCTCTTTTTAACAGCCGGGCTCCCTATGACATTAAACACGCTTACACACACGTCCCTCCGTCACTGCGCTCTCTCGTTAATCCCCTAACAGATCGCACTCCCTCCATCTTTCTTTTATATCTCTATCCCGGGCATTTCTCTCCCAGCTACCCTACCCCCATTCCCATGTTCGTCTCTTAGTGATGTTGTCTCTTTTCAAGAGCGGTTGCCATCACTACTTCTCTATGAGTACAACCCCCCCGCCCCCCTCCACCACATCCTTCTCTGTGTCTCTCTTCGTTTCCCCTCCTCTTCTCCGCAGGCTTAATCCCTCTTTAGAGATTGCACAACCAGTTTCTCACAAGTACTCATGAAAACTCTGAAATGAGAGAATCACTCGCTGTACAGTTTTATGACTGGGAGTGGTGGAGCCTCCCTTCTGGGGATTTCATTTTTATATGTATAAAAAAAAATCAAGAGGGAGGGAGAAAGATTGTAAATATGAGAGAAGGATTCATGTGAAAGTCATGTAATAAACTACAAACAAGTCACATTGCCCATTTCATACTTAATAAAATGTAATCTAGCTACTGTATCTGGCATAAACATAAAAGTGAGAATCTTCAATAAGAAGACATGGTGCTATTATTCAAGTGGATTCAAATAGCTGTCTAGTTGGGTCATATGGACTTGATAGGCTCAACAGTTCCCTAGACAACGCAGATGAGACCGGCAATTATCAGAACTGTTGCTAATGCGTTCTAATTATAGCAAAATGAGGAACGGGCTAATATTAGGGAAGTGAAACCAACGGGAAGGCGACCTGAAGTCTCCATTGCCCTTTGTGGAGGAGACGAGGTACACGGTCACTTCTGTGCAAAAAGACCGGGGTTCATTTTCAGGTCACGACCTTGAGTGCAAAACACAACTGTTCCCATAGAGGAAGGAGAGCCAGAAGAGGAGAGAGAGAAACCTGCTGTCGGTAGACACAGTACATGAGACTGAGATTATATTCATAAAATGTATTGTGCGCTGTAGATTTGCTACACACACACACACATATTTAAATATAATGTATATATTCAAATTTATACACGCACGCATGTAATTACAGGGTTTGTTTTACGACAAAGGAGGAACAGCTCATCAAAAAAGAAGAGTAAGTATTTCACACCGCCATAACCATAAACTGTTATTTCATGAATGAGGCCATTGTTTAAAACCCAAATTGAGGAGCTGCATGGCTAACCACCACAATTAAACTATCATTATGTGAGAAGCCTTGTGTTTAATGTGAGTCATTACAAACATTTATAATTACTAATACCCCCTAATTCAAATCAGTCAAAAGCCATTGTGGTTGGAGTTTAAGAACATATACATCATACTTGTAGCTGAGATTTACAGACTGTTTTGACAAAATGCACATATTGAATCATTCATGTAATAATATTTAAGGGATTTCTTATTCAAAAGGAAAAGGAGTTCATGTTAAACGGTGGATATTGGTTGGAATACCATATTGTTTAAAGATGCTTATAGATAGTAATAGCATCAAAAGCAATCATTGGTTGGAGGGGGAGGAAGAGGGAGAGCAAGCAAAAAGTGAAGCGCACAGCAGAAACTGCGTAAAAGTCCCAGCTGAAAAAGATTGTCGATGCAAAGCTTGGCACGGGCGCAAAGTGGAATTAAACCATTCAATCTCGAATCACTCGAGTATTCCGGGCCAAAATCAATATACGTTAATGTCACAGGGGCCGTTCAGTCGACGGTTGGAGAGGGACCAGCAGCCTGGCTTTACAGGAGCAGAAACCCCCCCGACACACAGCACCTGTAGAAAAATCAAATCAAATAAAGGGGACATGAGAGCCCACTAACCGCAGCACCTTGGACCGTGCCACGCCTTTTAACATCTCCTATCACACAGTGCAGCATTTAATGACACTGTGGCATAAAAAGAGCATTAGATATAACTATTTGCAGTATTATCACACCATCACATACTGTGTGTTACTCGGCTTTAACACACTCTCCACGCTGCTACTGCCACTGCTACATGACAAGGAGGCAGGATTTACGAGGCTGCGGCATCACTACTGGGTTTCCCTGACTACCGACCACATCCACAGTCTGCATAGGTTTTCTGAGCATAAAAATGGAGGATATGTTGAAGATTATGTTGAAGATATTCCACTAGTGTACTTGTACTTTATGAACAGGAATGTGTTCAATGCATCCATACTATTCTGTGGCTGTGTTTTTTCCTGTTCATTTCATGCCACAAAGCAGTGTCGTTGTTTTAAAAAATGTAAAACTAAAACCAGGTTGTGAATGTCGACGGCCACGCGTGTGAATAAATATTCAAATATTTTGCTGACAATATGTTTCGGTTCTCGCTCTGCTGCACATAGTTGGGTTTTGAAAAAACTTGTTCTGTTTCGATTTCTTTTGTGCTCCGAGCGCTTTTCACAGCCACTCGCTCTCTCTCTCTGTCGCTCGCTCGGCCACACACTCTCCATGCTCACACTGCGCACAAAGCTGCTTCTTAAATGACCCACACAACTCCAATGACTCCATGATTCCACCCAAAAACTGCAGGGAGTTTTTCCAATTAGAAAAACTTGATTTAAGCAACTACTCTAGTAGAACTTTCTCCAGAGCAGTCAAACGCAATGAAAGGTGTGTAAAACTGTAGAGAAAATTCAAACCTATGTATCCACTGACAAGAAGAAGAAGGAAAAAAACATGCTTGATTAGCACAGTTCCACAGCCACGACTGAACGCATCAAAGACTACAATTAGACATTTAATCATCACTATGGATACCATATGACACCTTAGTAGTAAATATACATTTACATGTGACCATTCCAGTTCAGTAACCATTCAGTAAGAGAAATGGTTTTAAAGGGAGTTGTTAAATAATTTGTAGCGGTAAAGATTTGGCTTAAAGAATGAATCCCCAGCATAATAAGACAACGACGGCGGTAAACAGGACCCAGAGAGTTTGAACTCTACATAAACAGTTGACCTTTAAAAAAATAACAATGAGCGCTTCAAATCATGACCAGGACTTTGTATTTTACTTTTGAATGATACACTGCACACATATCTGCCGTTTTATACAAATTGTATTTTTAGTTTTATTGGCTTCACTGTAAGTATTTATTTTTGGTCCTTATATGCAAATTGCGTCGTGAAGTTGGGCCGGAGCTAATGGCGTTAATAAACTCCTACCTGTCCAAATGACTGTGGGAGCCTCTGGTCAGACGTGCGGGTTGCTCCACCAGCACAGGGGGCGGGGCGAGAGCGATCCCACAGTCCTTTGCCCGTCACTCAAACATTGCTCCTTGAACAAGAGAGAAACAGACACGGAATAAAAACATTGTTTTGTTGCATACAAGAGCAGTTTGCATGCTGAGGAGTTCAGCAAAAACATATTGTATCATCTTGAAATCAGGAAATAATCAACTTATGTCTTCTTCTTCTGTTTTAATGAAGAGTGTATTGATTTGGGACTTTTTGCAAACCTTTTTTGAAGAGAGCCATTGTCTTCCTATTACACCTCTAGGCCACAAAAGTAACCACAGGAAGACCCATAACGGGCTGTCACTTAGCCTTAAACACACATCCTGTCTGAAGGCACAACAATGACACACATGAGTCACAATGTCAGCGTGCATTTTTCCAGTTACACCACCACTTCCTGACGTTGGTGGAAATGTGTCATTTCTATTAGTCTAGTCTGAATACAAGACTCTGGAAAGGCGTCAATCATTTACAAACTGTCAGCTAGGCTTTGTATCTCTTTGAGTTGTGTTATAAATCCACATTATCCTTCCTCCTTCCACACCCACCCAAAGGTCAAACACAACCAGAGACTCTCTGCAAGCTGTGGAGCAGGATAGAACTAGAGAAGAGAGGGGGATGAAGGGCTAGAGGGATAGAAGGATGGACAACTGACGGATTCCAGAACTGCTCATCTCACTGGATTAATCTGCTATTTTTTTTTAAATCCACAGAGAGTGAATATGAGAGTGAATATGACTCAATGTGGGCGTATGCGTGTGTTTGTGTCCTTCAATCCGGTCCTTGGCCTACTTCAAAGCCAAGTCATCAGTGGTAGCCCACTGGTACCATCATATAGCTTGCCTGTGTGTGCATGTGTGTGCGTAGTACAAGCTTATATTACAAGAACCATACCATCTCCTCCTGCTAGCCCACACACTCCTGGTGTTAGTGAGTCAGAAGGCTGTGCTCCACACTGCAGGTGTGCTTCAATAGGTGAAGGGACCTGGCCACCAAAAGGTGTCCTTGTCCTCTTGGTTAGGTCCCCGTTCCACCTCTGTCCCCTACTTGTCTCCCTTTCCCTCAGTCTTACATCACAAATTCGCCTTTCTTTTCATCCCTTTTAAATCTCCCTTAGTCTTATATGCACATCCATAAAGTAAGAGTGGAATGCAATCCATCCTGCAAATTGGAAGCAGGACAAGTGAGAGCTTCTATAAATACTTTTCAGGATCCCCTGACAATCAAAAAAATAAACCTAGAGACCCACACATACAAAAGCAAACACTGCAGCACAGAAAGCAACTTCTCTATTTCGCTCTCTGCAGAGCAAACCCCTTTCTCTCCTCCTGCCGGTCTCCTGTTGTAGTCATTGAGGGCACAACAACAAACAGAGCAAGCATGAAAAGAAAGAGACGGGCAATGAAACACAATGGGACAATACCGGTCTTGATTGCAAGCAGGACAATAAACTGTGTAAAATGTGTATTTTGAAATATATACTTGTGTGATGTAATGGGCTGTTGTCCAGCAGTGCAGCAACGTTGGGAGGTCCTCCAACCTATGCAGCTGCCTCAGCTTTTCCTCCCCCTGGGTATTAACCGTTCTCTAAATAATTGTAAACCCTGACCTCAGTCCTTTGAAAAAACACAAAGAGTAGATGTGATTTACTGCTGCTGTAAGACAGCCCCTGATCTCATACACCAAAACAAATGTGCTGGCTCACAACCCAAAGTCGCTCACACCTATCACCGTGGTCGGGCAAACAGAGAGGCGGTTAGTCCGATTTGTTACGCACAGCGAGTGAGCAGAGATGGACCTGTCCAAATAGTGAGCCATGCCAGTGGAAAATGACAACATCAAAGCCGGCAGAGCACTGACACAACAGAGGCACTATGTAGCAGGTCAACAGTATTGGTGTTGCTGCAGCAACTTTCAAGCTTTTATTATAAAACCACACACACTATAGGGTGGTCACCAGTTTTACCCCAGTTCTGTGTATTAACACAGCGATTCAATCCGTCGGACTTTGTGCCAAAACTGACTTTAACGAATAAAGTACCGACCAGATGTGAGGGCTTCACATTTAGTTGTCGCTGTGAACTTGCTTTTATTCGTTAAGTAAGGATACGGTTAAAATGTGAATACAGGTTACAACATCTTATAATCTGTCTGGAAGTATATAGTACAAAATGCACACAAAAAAAGAATGCCAGTGTATGAATGTCTTCACTTACAGTGAAGACCCTTGAATACTTTAGATATTGGTAAAGACATTACTAGGACTGCGTTCTGCATCATTTGGCAGATGAAAAAGTCGGGCGAGTGCATCCCAAATTCTCTGCTTCTTATATTGCATGTTGCATTCATTAATTTAGTCCAGCAGTGAGCAGCTAAGAAGAACTAACCCAGAGAATGCAGAAGAAAAGCCAAATAGTTTGGTCGTCATCATCCCACCCTTCCCTCGCCTCTATCTCTTTCCTACTCTCCCGGTTATTAATCCACAAAGGCCTGCCTCTTCTCCCACGCAGACGTCTTTCCATCCCGTCTGCGGTGACGTAATTCTGGCTGTAAATCCCAAAAGACCAGTGGCTGACGCAGCGTATGAAACGCAGAGGTTAGGAGGAGCTCATGGGTGGAGTGAAGTTGAACTCCTTGCAAGCAAGCACAAGTTTTGTTTCAGCAAGCAGAAATCACTTAACACACACACACACACACACACACACATCAATAGCCTGATCCCTGCACCCACATAACACCCTGCAAATTTAAGCCCCCGAGGCTTCAAAGAACGACTGGAGCCAAGGTTCGGGAGCACTAAAACAACCTTTGTTCAAGACAATTTAGATGGTAATGTGGGCAGAGCTAAAACTAAGCGACTGTCAAGTCAGTCATTCCCAATTCCTCAAGCTAAGCGTAAACCCAGGATCACAGGACTTTTTGACTACAGGCCCTCTGGAGTCGTGAAGTCTTTTGAACGGCTAGTCCATTCTCACTTGAAAACCCTCACAGACCCCCTCCTGGACCCCCTGCAGTTCGCCTACAGAGCCAACAGGTCTGTAGCGATGCTATAAATCATCCACTTCATCCTCCAGCATCTGGACTCCTGGATCCCACACCAGGATCCTGTTTGTGGACTTCAGCTCTGCTTTCAACACCATCCCGTCTTTGCTGCAGGACAAACTCTGCATGTGCCCGACTCCATCTGCAAGTGGATGACTGACTTCCTGTCTGACAGGAAGCAACACGTAAAGCTGGGGAAATGTCTTAGCCTCTCTGACCATCAGCAACGTTCTCCCCCCGCTGTTTGCGGACGACACCACACTCATTGGACTGATCTCTAGTGGGGATGAGTTTGCCTACAGGTGGGAATCTGACCATCTAGTGACGTGGTGCAGCCAGAACAACCTGGAGCTCAACGCTCTGAAGAACGCAGTCCCACCTTCCCCATCACCCTGTGTGATTCGCCCACCACCGCTGTGAAGTCCGTCCGTTTCTTTGACTCCATCATGACACAGGACCCCAAGAAGGCCAAGCAGAGGCTGTTCTTTCTGAGGCAGCTGAATACACTTAACCTGCCATCCTCTGCTCCTCCATCACCGTGTGGTACCCTGCAGCCACGGCCATAGCATTATATTTGATTTTATTCCTCTTGCACTATGTTGTCTTGTTGTCCATTGTCGGTCTGATTTTATGCACCAACCGCCAACTCAAATTCCTGACATATTTTGGTAATAAATGTTTCCTGATTCCAGAAACACAACAACCAGCCGGCATTTAACATCAAATGTTCCACACTCTCCACAGAAGGCCACAGAAACTGGAGGAGAATGCTGAGTTTGCTACTTGCATGAAGAGCACAACGTGTTTGTGTGTGTGTTTGGATTGCAGCCAGGCCTTTTCCATGAGTTATGTGACTCCGTTTGAAGCGTATGTTGCAACAGAGGGAGTCCAAAGATGACATCTTTGGTCTCAGCAACAACAAACAGTGCTGTGCTAATCCTGTGCCAACTGTGCCTCCTTCCAGTCCTCCCTTCAACCTCCTGCAGGGCCAAACACCTCGTGTCTCCGGCGCTGGGGGAGGAAGAACCCGAGGGCCGGTAGCACCTCACGCACGCGCACCCAGACACCGAATCCGTGCTAGACAGGGACAAGAGGAAAGGCAGTTACACAATAACAGTTACACAGGGAACTCTGGCCATGGGTCACCATTTTGTGACAGCTTTTTAGGGGAAGCTAGAGGAGCAAAAACTGGAATGCCAAGAATAGGGAAAGGAGAAAATAGGTTACACAAAGCCTGTATTGGGACTTTTTAGGTATGTCTGAGGGACAGAACAGAACGTAGAAAAAGGAGTCCCACAGAAGGATCAGGTTCCTGTTTACGCAGAGTACAGTAGAGAGCTCAAGGAACACAGCAGCAGGTGGTGGCGGCACACACCAGACACACACAGAACAAGTTTAGGCCAAAACTTTCCCATCTATCTCCGTGCATGTTGAGGCTTGGGATTTACCATTAGTTCCATCTCCCCGGGGTACCTCTGTGCTATGGCCATATTATTTCGTCATGTTGTGTTCTTGTGAAAGCAACTATGAGATATGCAGGGATAACCAACGACAATAAATCTCTACCTGTATGCGAGGAGGTGTGTGTTTTGAGCCACAGTCCTCTGCAGCTGCATATTAAGCTATACTTCGCGTTCACATTTTAGCGGTTCACTCAAATGCAAAGTATTGAATTTAAATCCCTCTCTTAACTGCACAGTGCTCAAATATTATGTCTCATTACAAAACACACAGTCAGTACAGAGCTAAAGACGGTCTAACATAAGAGCGTGCACGCCACCAGCTGCGTGCTCAAACGCTGCCGGCAATATCCTCAATCCAAGAGAGCAGCATGCCATCCCCTCCTCCTCTCTGGTGTAGTGGCATATTGTGGGATTAACACATTTTCTCTACAACAGAAGCTGGTATTTAGCTGCATGAGCCGCGCACTGTATTGAACTTTATTTTCCGTGTGGCACTACACAAAAAACAGGGTAAATATTCTTGAATGAATCACTGCTTTAGTATCAGAATAAAGCGACACGATTGAAGCAGACATCAAACAGCGCGGTTTCTCATTAGAACGCTCTCTAGCAGCATCTCGTAAACTTTTTCGCACTCTATCCTCATTCATTTGGCTATTATACCAACGGGGCAACTATAAGTAGGCCATATAGCTTCAATAAGACGTCATAATCATTTCAAACTATTCAAATAAGGTTGGCTCCACACACACTTCTAAGGGTTATATTTTGAATACATTTGGCTAAGCACACAAATGGCTACAGTGACCAAAATAGCTAAAGCCTTGTTTCAGGGCACGTGGAAATGCACCACCTAAATCAAGTCAAATCTCAAGTGTAGCTTTGCCCCTGCTCTACTTTGCATTTGTGTAAACCATGTTTTTAGCCGGGCTCGTCCCCCTACTGTAAGTACACAGGCAGTATCCTGCTGCTCTCCCTGAAGAGCTGCAGCCACACTGACCCACATCCTAGCCTGTAGCAGCTTACACTGCAGCACATACGACACGCACAGGCACACGCACGCATTCCCAAAATGCACGTGTGCAGTGCGTCCCCAACGTTTGTAGCTCGTAGGAATGCAATTTCTGACGCGCACACACACTCGGGGAACACAATGGGCCCAGTGTTCTGTGGTCAATCAGCCGTGAGTTGATATGGCTATCAGCGTGACCAGGCCAAAGCAACTCCAACAAACACACACGCACAGGCAGACAGACACTCAAAACTAGCAGCTTGGTAGGAGATAGGCGCTCGGAGATGGATGGCTGCGTGCGTACGCGAGACCCGGAGGGGAGTGCTGTGCCCCGGTCAGGGTGAGCCCGGGGCTGGGAGCTCGCTGTGTCACACGACTAATGACAGAGCACAGAGCGGCCAAAGCGGCGCTCTGTGTGCTCCCTGCCCTCCGCGAGCGCTCTTCTGTCTCGCTCCACCGTTTAATGATCCACACGACCTTGCGAGTATAGTCACGGCGTAGAACGGGAAGTCACACCTGTGGTTCCTTTTTTCCGTGGTAATTGACACCATCGTATCTATATGAATTCACAAGTAAAAGCTACATAAACTCGCAAACTGCTTTAGTTTTGTGAGTCAGTATCTCTAGTCAAAACACAATGGATTTGGTTTTATTATTTACCGGTGTTTACCTTCACTGGTGGGGTAAAATAAAACCTGTCTGACCAGACTTTAATAGTGTTTTATCAAACTCCCTCTTAGGAGTTAAAGGGTGAATGTTGCCGTCTTATATAATGATAGAAGCTTTCTTTGGATTTTCTATTGGACTGGATATGACCAAAAGCTTGCATTAAAAAGCATTTTCCCTATAATTAGTCTTTTCTTTTAAAAAGGTTGAGTATTCCAACCTATTTTATCATATATTTAATCTTATATTGTGATAATAACATTGTGACGTTTCCTGGAAGATCAACGAAGGACTTATTTATTGAATGCAACACTGCCCACAACAACTATATACACCCATGTACTATAAACATAGCCCATAATTAATTGCATGGCAAAATCTCTGATGGTATACACACAGGGCATTTTATTATACTTCACAAAACGGATGACAAAAGAAACTGGCCAAAGTATGTTGTGAAAAACAAAATATCAGCTTTTCAGAGAGATTCATGGCTTTTTATCCATCTTTGTCATTGTGATTTCAACTGCAGAATTAAAATGTACTTTTTTGGAGAGTTTGCCAGGTTAGAAGTCAGGCATATGCTTTTATTAATGGGAGCATTTTTACAAATTTTCCAGCCGCTATCTTTTTCACAGATATTTCAAAAATGTCGTTCTTTATTCCTTATTCCTGTCACTTTTGTCCCCCATTCAGTGTGCAGCTTATGCTGTCCCGTTTTTTTAATGTTAAAAATGCATTGGACGAACTGATGACAAATTTCTCTGGCAGCTGTTACTGTTGAACCCAGTTCAGCTCATCAGAACACACAAATGTAATCAAAAGCTGTAAATAATAATAAAACCCAGGTAAAAAATACTTGTTTCAACCATATGTGGATCATCGGTTTCTCAGAAAAGTCTTGATTCAACTTGATTTTTAACAGTGCATTGCTTTAAGTATTAAAGGCCTCCACGTGAACACACCGTGTACCAAGACCGATTAATAACTTTCATCCAGGTGCAAACAGGATGAAAGCAATCACACCGGAGCAGTAAATCTTGATTAATCCTTGCTGTGCTTGCTTGATTTAGCAGCTCTGCGGTTACGGTACAAACGATTACCAGAATTGGCTGATAGCTAGAAAGTTCTGGGTCTGAACTCAGCTATAACCTGACTACTAGAGATGAGCAGTGGGGAAAGCTAGTGGTGTAACTATTACTGGGGAACGTAATACATCAAAAATGAGTAAAATACCTGATGAAGACATTGGCACCCATAGTTTGATAATGTTGCATTGTTAACAGTCAATCTGTGTTGAAATTGTCAGGAAAAGAAAAGGTCCATTTCAGTCCTATTATGATGCGTTCAGGCTCTGTTCAGGGAAAATGAGTATTGAACAAAGGTACATTTTAGTGATCATGATCTGTTCAAATGTAATCTCGTAAAATGTAGTGTTGAAGAGAAACTTTCATGAAAGATTTTCAAATAACTTTATAATCAACGTTATAACCGAGATGATTAGGTTCTTCAGTTTCAAGCATTTCTTATTTCCTTAACTTTTGAGCAGTATGGATTACTTTAACAAAGTAAAAAAATATCATTTAGAATTCATGATGCTTACAGTCTTTAGATGGCCTAAATCTTTCTGGGATGGTGGCAAAATAAATAAATAATCTGGACCAGCTTCTATAATCAAACAGCAAAAGGAATCCAATATGTATCATCAATGATTGGCAGCAAAAAACGTGACCAGGGACCTGTAAAAGCTATATTTGCTTGAGCAACTGACCCTTGAGTTTTATAAGCTGTTGCACCACTAGTGACAGCCATGCTATAGTATGTAGCACTCCTGCCCTTGAACAGGCACTAGCTTCAGATCTGGACTTCAAAGCCTGTGCACGAAGGTCACAGTCTGCTCCCTAAACCGTAAGGATAGGTCACATCGAGAGGACAAATATCCCAATAAAGATTGATAAACTTAGCTATGCAAACACAAAAATACCCTCCCTTTAACTGACAGCATAAAGTACTCTTTCTTCTTCTTCTTTATACGGGCATGCGCACTGGATGAAGAAGCCAACACACAATCACACATCGTGTCACATCGAGGCACCCGGACAACCATTCCAGGCTGTGGTGAAGGCCAACATCTGCATTCAGACTTTCTCTCGGAGTCAGCAGAAATTTGACATATTCCACTTCCTCCTATGGTGGGGTCTGAGGTGTGGGGGGGATAAAGGAGCCGTCCTGTTGCCATGGAAACTACGTCTTTTCCTGTTGGGTCATATCTAAGTGGAGCTGATGCCGTGAGCAACATGAAGAGGCCCGATCGGTGCACCCTTACAAAGAAGGGAATTGTTGGAGCTAAGCTGAAAACAGTGTATAAGGTTACTCAATCCTACACGACATCAATACCCATGGCCTTTTCACACATTGATATCCTTTAAGTCTTTCCTAACAAAAGTTTAAAAAAAAAACATTCATACAAAAAGCTTGTACATTAGGAATCCTGCATATGCCACAACATGTGTGTTAACTATTCCAAATGCTGACAACGTACCCCGTTCTCAATGACATCGGGAAGCATGTTATGGTTTATAGTGCAAAACGTATCATTAATTTGCTAGAATGCAGTTCAGCAGCAGGTTAAGAAAAAATACTGATGTGTTCCAATCCAAAGCCATGCATCAGAGATTTCAGTTCTCCTGGGAAATCCATTTATTGAGAGTGGGTGCGCATCCAAAACATCAGAGGTAGATGCTGTGAAAATACTAAATATACAGAATAGTATTAGCTGCTGGCCAGTTGAAACCTGGCCCATTTTCACACCCAAGCACAACTGGCTGGGGTTAAAACAAAATTTAGGTTTAGATTATGTTGAGAAGACATATAGACTACAACAATAGGAAAAGAATCTCAAATTCAGATACTCCCTTTATCTGAAGCAGCAGTTCTTATTTGTATTGGAAGGAGGTAGTTAAGAGTGATGCCAGGCCGATTATGCAATATTTCTGTCTTTTACTATGCTTACTGTGCAGTGTAACCTCCATTCAACAATGCAGGGGCCTAGCAAGCAAAGTGAGTACAGAAATAGATTGCTATTTCCTTGTCCGAAGCGAACCAATGCAGAAGAAGTAAACCACTGCTGAGTACTGGGCTAAATCCTATTTCCTTATCATTAAGGCAGCAGAAACATTGAGTCCATCCAGCTGAGACACACCGTGTGACAGGCTCTGAATCATCTGCAGAGGCTCTATGCAGTCTGCACACACCGCGCCATAGCTTAGGCTTGCTGCTCATCACGGCTCTAAAGTATTTCTGTTTCCAGCCTAGCTGTTTGTAAGTCAAAGTAGTACTGCACAAAGGGAGGACGTATCTTAATGAATGACAGAACAGCAAAGATCCCACTCAGTCTGCACAAATACACACAGACCACTGATCAATACCAACGGACAATGCACCTATACTGAACACACGGCTACGGGTACCTGCCTATTTTTTGCCTGCCTGAGCCGGAGCTGGCAAGGCTCGTTGGTGGAACTGGCTGACCCACTTCAGTGCAACTTTATCTCTAATTTGACCCACTGAAAAAGCCAGAGGACACACATGCATGGCACTTACACACACACACACACACACACACACACACAACTGAAATTGCCTGCCAGCAAACCCTCGAGGACAGAACAGCTAAATGCTGTTGATGGCTATCTCGCTCTCTTTTCTCAACCCTCTCCCTGTCTGAAGTTGAACCAATTCGGTCTCAGCTATCTGATCCAGCTAAACTAGCTATCAACATCCGGAGTGAGTTTGCGGAAGGCATGCACTAAATCAAGGCTGCCAGTTTCTAGTTGAAAAGGCAATTTCTTCCTCTTAAAGACTGGGTAAGGATGCAGCCCATTCTCCATCACCATTCCAATTAAAACAATGATGACTGGGGACGGCGGAACTAAATCATAGAGTTTGACAAAAGACCTTCATCGCATGTCTTTCTCAAGCTCTCTAATACCCCAGTTTCTGTCACTCGCAACCATCTCCTCTCTGACGGTTGCTGAAAAACACCACCAAAATACCTTTAAACAACATCAATGTACACAAGAAATAGCCAATATCTATGAGAGGCCAACCGGATTTCATTCTGCACTGCCACATTGCTCAAACCAAATCATGCAACGTGTGGAGATAAATCTGTCTGATGCTGTGATCAGACAACATTATTAAAAACAAAGCAGAGTGAACATCTAACAGCTGATGTTTGTGGGATGTCTGCATGTGAGAAGGGGATTTGATTAAGAGACAACTGAAAAAGTGTCGCTATACTATTTCCGGTCTATGTAACAATGTGTACTTCAATTCATTTTACATTTCAAAATCACTGATTTTTAGAGCTGTTGCATTTTGATCTACAAGTGATCCATGATCAATAAATCATCAACATTTTTTTGTCAAATGGATACTTTGTGTGGTGCAGAAGATGACTGACAATGGTGCAAATAACTGATTGCAATTATTTACAAACTAGAGAAAGAGTTTGCCAATTTTGCTTGGTAAATGACTAAATGACAAACTAGTCCTCCGTGGACAAACAATTAATTCAGCCAACAGATGCTTCGGCATTGCATTGTCACATAAAAACCCTTAGCCGGTCTCAGTGCCAATGTGGGCAGAGGCTTGATGTTTCATTGTCTATTCATGTAAGCAATGACAGCAAAGGTAAGCTAAGTTTTGGGGGACAGACGAGCTGCTATAGGAGCCTCTCTTGCATGCCGTGTGTCGATGGTGTGTGCATGCACGTCTCGGTTCATGTGTATGTGTGTGTTTGCATGCGTGTCTGATCTGGCAATAGTCTGGAAGGAGGAACAATGGCATTCCTGTGCTCGGAGCTCCAGGTGGCTGTGGAAACCCAATCCCAAAGCAAGCCCTGCTGGCACACAGAGCGCCGGGATCGCCGTATGCTGCTGCCTCCCTCCGGAGACATGGGCCAGAATAGAGCTGTTTTTCCGGAGCGGCTCGGGACAATAAATGCACCACAGCTAGCCTCTATGACGTCCTCTATGCACATCCATGCACAAATACCAATGCAAACATTGCGGCGGTGAAAGTCCCCCATGTCCACTGTGTAGTGGACATGGGGGACTTTCACCGCCGCAAGTATCGCTTTGAACTTAAGGTCAACAAATGATTACAAGCGCTCAAAAACATCTTGCCCCTTATTTGGTAACATGTGTTATTAACAATGTTTCGTACACATTAAATAAATAACATTCCAAAGCTTAGTACTATCAAGATTATTACCACCCATATTGCCATAACACAGTCATCACCAATAATCCAATACTTGATACATGAGCCTTCTATATGAGCAATAACCAAAGTACTCCAACATTTGTATTTTTATATATATAGAGGGCATTATTTTTTAACAAAGATTTGCTAGACTGAGAGCCAAGGTAATTTGGCCACTGTCAGAATACTTGCTTCTAACTAAATCCATGTCCTAAATATTGGCCAAAACTTTCCCAATTCGCAAAATAAAAGGCCTGAACAGACAGTCAACACACTCACACAGGGCAGGAAACGCATCATACATGGCCTTGAAATGAGGAACATGAATCATTTCCTTTCAATGCTGGACAGTCATGCCTTACCCCACGGCTGGGTTTAGCCATACTGAGGCAAGCTCCTGAACATTAACATCAACCAAAATGAGAACTGCAATTACATGTAGTGCAGAATTCAAGGCTTAAACCCTCTATTTTTGCAGAATGTTGACCTCAAGTCAGTGCTTCTTTCACATAGCTTAGCTGTACATACAGTATTCTCACGTGCAGGCAGCATGGGACCAGTTCTACAGGTAGCACAAAGCTATAATAACTTCCCTCCAGCTACACACACACACACACACACACACACACACACTGTGGTTAAATAATACATGCTCCTCTTTTCCCTCCCTTTAAAGAACATGATAGATTAATTTAATTGGGTCCCTGACAATCCGAGATCTTCATCTGCTCCGCAACTGCAGACTCTTGCAGGATTGATAGTGAATCCCTTTTTCTTATCTCTCGAGATAATTACAGCATTGTTAATGCATGCTCGCTCACGCGCGCTCATCCTCACCCCATTTAATTCACTCAATGAGTCCCTTTTTCACGCACGTCAGGCGCCGGATGCTTCAACCGAAACCCTATAAAAGGCTCTCTAAGGGATTGAATTACATGCAATGTGATTAACCTCTTTTCAACAGCGGTGGAGGGCCTCAAAACCTGCAGCCCAACACAGAGGGAAGGCAGTTCAATCTGGCTACTGGTTATTTACCTCCTGTAATGTTTAATGCATCAAGCTAACCCAAATCACCTGACCTCTACCAGGACGCAGGAGACACAGCAAGCACCGAGCCGGGGGTTCGATTCCCAGAGAACGGCTCATTTTCCCCAGAAGCACAACGAGGTTCACGGAGAGATAATTGAGGAAACGTCGACCAGAGTACACATACTGTGGATGTAACAGCCATTATATAGTGTGAAATATGATAGTAACCACCTTTAAACATGGCATGTAATACTTTGCTTGTACACTGGTATCCCGGTCATTGGGCCAGTCATTTGAAGAGACCCGTTAGACTGCTGCGTGTGAGATCACGTTTTCCGTTACCTGACCCCGGCAGGAGGAAACACGGACACACAACGGTTAGAAAGTACATTATTATTAATATTATTGTTAACAAAAGCAGGCAATATTTCATTGAAAAAACGAGCGTCAGGGCTGAGGCGGGAACGGCCACTGTCGCGTTGGAAAATGTGGTCGGTTTAACGGCGAGTCGCATCGCGTCGTCGCTGCTGGTTCTTCTGTCAACACGAAGCGAGAAGCTTCCACAGCGCCGGTCCGCCGCCACCACATAACGTCCAAAGCATTATTTTCTCTCCCCCCCTCTCACAGATATTATTTGCTTACCTAGAGTGACCGGGCGACTCAATTCACCGCTGTGGCGCAGGGGACCTCGAGTTAGCTCCAAGGAAAATAAAACTGACCGCCGATAAGGTGTAAAGTATCGCAAGCTAAGTTAGCGGGCTAGCTAGCTTAGCGTGCTAACGATGGTGTAGAGGGAGGGGGCAGATTGGGGGGAGTGTGGTCCTCTCTGTGCCGTCGAGACAAGCCTCAAAAAAAATAAAAAAAACAAGCCCGGGATGAGCCGTTTTGCTCACGTTGAACGCGGCTACAGGACCGCTGCCCCGGGGCAACCGGTGGAACAACTGGTGACATCCATTTGAAAAGGGCATGAATGTGATGACGGTTCAGCCGGGGGAGACGCTGCGCGGGCGGACGTGCTGCTGCCTTTCCCCGGGGTCGGGTCCGTCTGACTGAAGCTCCGCTGCCGATGTGCGGAGCGCGCAGAGAGGCAGCATCACTGCTCATCCCTCCCTCCACCACCTCGACCCGGAAGAGTACCACGTATCTGATCTGGTCCCGTTCCTTTTTTACAATGTCCCAAAATGTCACCGCTGCATCCAAATCATCTGTCCATCATGGTGGAGAGTTTTTTTTTTTCCAGTGATGTTTGCTAAATAAAGAAAAAACACTTCGGTTCAGCAACATTGTTGTAAATTATTGTTTTCAGTAATTACAGGTCTGTATACTGAAGTGTTGTCGACAATGAGAATGATGTGGCCTAAATTCCATAACAGTGTTTTAAATTAGGCCCGTTCAACATTAATCGCATGAATAGCAAAGTTTGACTTTAGCAGTAAATGCAATTTACCTTATTTGTGAGGATGCTGTATGAGTGTTTCTAAAGACCTAAATTGTATCCATCACTCAAATACCTAGTTTGTCTTGCAATTTTAAAAAAATGATTAAAAGCAGCATGTTGACACGTGGAAGATGCTACAGGAATTTTAATACACTTGTTTGAAACGCCCGTAATTATAATTAGCTTTGTTGCTAATATATGCCCGTGCTGAAGGGAATTGAACTAGGGTTTATCCTTTGCCCTCCACATACTGTACATACAGATCATTTTTTTACAAAAGCAACAAAAAGAAAAACAGTTGTAGGTATAACCGTTTAACAACGGTTTAATAGAGATATACATATAATTATATCCAAGTAAATATATATATATATATATATATACACTCACCGGCCACTTTATTAGGTACACCTGTCCAACTGCTCGTTAACACTTAATTTCTAAGCAGCCAATCACATGGCGGCAACTCAGTGCATTTAGGCATGTAGACATTGTCAAGACAATCTCCTGCAGTTCAAACCGAGCATCAGTATGGGGAAGAAAGGTGATTTGAGTGACTTTGAACGTGGCATGATTGTTGGTGCCAGAAGGGCTGGTCTGAGTATTTCAGAAACTGCTAATCTACTGGGATTTTCACGCACAACCATCCTAGGGTTTACAGAGAATGGTCCGAAAAAGAAAAAACATCCAGTGAGCGGCAGTTCTGTGGGCGGAAATGCCTTGTTGATGCCAGAGGTCAGAGGAGAATGGCCAGACTGGTTCGAGCTGATAGAAGGGCAACAGTGACTCAAATAACCAGCCGTTACAACCAAGGTGGGCATAAGAGCATCTCTGAACGCACAGTACGTCGAACTTTGAGGCAGATGGGCTACAGCAGCAGAAGACCACACCGGGTGCCACTCCTTTCAGCTAAGAACAGGAAACTGAGGCTACAATTTGCACAAGCTCATCGAAATTGGACAATAGAAGATTGGAAAAACGTTGCCTGGTCTGATGAGTCTCGATTTCTGCTGCGACATTCGGATGGTAGGGTCAGAATTTGGCGTCTACAACATGAAAGCATGGATCCATCCTGCCTTGTATCAACGGTTCAGGCTGGTGGTGGTGGTGGTGGTGTCATGGTGTGGGGAATATTTTCTTGGCACTCTTTGGGCCCCTTGGTACCAATTGAGCATCGTTGCAACGCCACAGCCTACCTGAGTATTGTTGCTGACCATGTCCATCCCTTTATGACCACAATGTACCCAACTTCTGATGGCTACGTTCAGCAGGATAATGCGCCATGTCATAAAGCTGGAATCATCTCAGACTGGTTTCTTGAACATGACAATGAGTTCGCTGTACTCAAATGGCCTCCACAATCACCAGATCTCAATCCAATAGAGCATCTTTGGGATGTGGTGGAACGGGAGATTCGCATCATGGATGTGCAGCCGACAAATCTGCGGCAACTGTGTGATGCCATCATGTCAATATGGACCAAACTCCCTGAGGAATGCTTCCAGCACCTTGTTGAATCTATGCCACGAAGAATTGAGGCAGTTCTGAAGGCAAAAGGGGGTCCAACCCGTTACTAGCATGGGGTACCTAATAAAGTGGCCGGTGAGTGTATATATATATATATATATATATATATACACACATGTATTTAAGAACATAATTTTAACAGTGCAAATGAAGGTGCAGTATGATTGTGGGATGACTGTGTCTGCTGGTTTTGGGGTACAGTGCTCTGCAGCGCCTAACAGAGGGGAAGAGTTGGAAAAAAGTATCAGGACCAAACATTGAGTGAGCTGACCCTGTTGTATCCTTCCAATATATACACTTGTATCTGCGTCTTGTCATGTAGATGTTACATTTTCTTTTGTTGACTTAAAGGAAGTGCGTGTGATTTAGTGGCATCTAGTGGTGCGGTTACAGATAGCGGGCAACAACATGACCCCCCCCCCCCCCCCCCCCCCCACCTTCCCTGTCACACCCCGGTGGCCCTCATGTGGGAAAGCATATCTTTAAGACTTTATTGCTGTAAGGAAAACATATGGTTGAAAACAGTCATGGCATCATTCATCCGTCGTATCATATCCTTCTGTCTGCTTTGTCTCACCAATCAGAGACGTTATCGAGAACAAAATGAACAAAACAGTTAAGGACAGACAGCTTTCACTTCAACATTGTAAAACAATGCTTTTATACCAAGCTAAATCGGCATGTGCTCGGGTAAACATAGTGAGGTGGACGAGGAGCTCTCACTTTTGTGAACATATTTATGTTGGTTGAACCAATGTATTGATACAGTTTTAGCTTTTTACCCTCAAATGTTATATATTTCACCTGTTCCTCTTCACCACAGCAGCCTCTCAGTTTGCTGACAAGTGTCTGTGCTTGTGTTTATGTGTGGGTTTAGTTGGAAGAGCTCAGCCTGCCATAGAGAGCAGTGGAAGTACTCACTTTAGACTGATACTAAAATACAAAAGAAAATTAAATACTTATAAAAATAAACCGTAACATCAGAGCTTATCAACGCTACAACTTTCAATTATTTTGCACCGTGTAACCTTTATCCTGTATTTAACATAATTGCTGTTTTTCCGATTTAAGGGATCCATCCATCTTATGTCCCGAATATATCCGCCCTAATCAATCAAAGTGCTTCATCTTACATATTTCTTGTCAGGTAATTTGTTTAAACATTTTTGATAATGAAAGGATGTTTCATTATGTGAATTAATTTGGAAACTTCAACACAATTTGGCTGTTAATAGCAAGCGTCTCTGTCCAACAAAAAAACAAAAGCATGTTTCTATGAGCCTTTGTGTTCCAGATTAGGCCTGTATGAAATGTATATATATATATATGTGTTGGAAATTGTACACATAAACCGCCAATCACTGCAGGGACGGCTGGGAAGCTCTAATGGGTCAGTATGACGGACTACTTGCAAACATACCATCGAACCAATGAGACATCAAGGGAGTGTGATATTATCAAATACATATATTTTTCACTTACAATTAAATACAATTTCACTTGAAAAAAGGCAAAAAAGACAATTGGCTCACCACAAGGAAGTGGAGAACTGTTTATGGCAAATGGGATACTCTCATTCAGTAGACACCATTAATACAATAGGATGAAAAAAGTATTGTTCACTATTACGTGGTCCATCGGGAGAGTGTTTACATGGCTTGACTGTAGGCATGACCTTTTTTCATCACAATTTATTTTTTGGATTAAAAGAAGCACTTGATAATACTCAGACGGTTGCCAGGCAACACTAGCGGCCTGATTCAGTGAGTTCCTTTTTTTTTGTTGATAGCCATCATATGCTGTGCAAGATGTTGTGTCAGTCCACTGTTTTTAGAGTTACACATGCAAATTAGTTTGTGTCGGCATTGCTGCTGTTGCATAATGCAGTCAGAGACGAGTGGTGTCTCATTTTTATGACTCAAAGTTCTAACCACACCGACAGAAACCCCTCTGCCTCGACTGGATGAAAGCCCAACAGCAATACAGCTGCACTTCTAGGCCGAGTCATGCAGAATATATTCAGCACAGCCAATGACTACGATACACAGCCGATTTCCTTTCTCGCCTGACAAGCGTGTCATCTTATATAAGTCTGTATACATCTGCAAAATGTTTTCACAATTTGCTGCCTGAGCTATTTTTGGGATTCAGCAAATCCCACATTAAAGCTGGGAATGCTTTAATTTGAAAAATCTTTACATTTTGATGCTTTCTAATACAAAATAGTAAAACAAGAATATTTGGTGGCACACGTTTTCTCATGTATATGGTCTCTAATTCACATACTCTATACAAATTTACTCAAATAAAATTAAAAAAGTTAAACTAGAATCTGCCCATGCACACACACACACACACACACACACACACACACACAGCTCAAGCAGTCTCTAGACATACTTTATTTATGTAGCTGGCAGTGTGCCGACACTGAAAAATAAATTATACCTTTGGGAAGACCTTCCTCTAACTCAGCATTTTCCCTGGGAGTGTGGGCCTTGATTCGGCGTACGGCGGGACAGGGACAGCGAAGTAGCGGTTAGCTTCCCCATGTGTGTCTAAAATACACCACATTACACCAGCCTCCCTCGGGTCATCAAGGTCTGCGGAGCATCTCAGGGGCCACTGTGGTGGATTTTTATGTGTAGGATCTTTTGCTGGTAGACGGCTGGATGTTGACAGTTCCTTCCCCTGCACACTTGTGGATATGCCTGAGGCACTTTGGCCTCAAAGATGTTTGTGCAGAACACTGACTGAACGGCGTGAGAATAACCACGCACATCCCAGGGCATAGAACCCTGCTTTACTAGACCAAAGGATTACTCGAAGTCAGTCTGCGCTGACAGGTAAGCTTGCTTAGTTTTACCTGAACTAATTTCTAAATACCATATAAATCCCATCCCGAAAAGTTTCCCTCACATCCTCTTTTTCAAATAAAGGGTTTTTGTTGCTTCTTTCATAACTATTTGACATCTAAATATCTAAGAAATTTTAAAAGAAAATCACCCTTTCGTTAAAAAAAATGGGTTCAGGAAAAACAGTGTGTAGGGAATATCCGCTGAAAAAGATTTTCCCTGCTAACTGGTCACAATCAGGTCACCAGGTTCACCTATTAGATGTGTTTGATCAATCAGATCATGTTTGCACATGTTGCCTCCAGCTTTCTACATGCACAGCCTCCCATTAAACACATGGTGGCAGCAGCACTCCTCTGACAGGAGTCAGCTGTGCACACAGGTTACTGAAATATCTAAATACTGGTTCACATGCTTGATTTTATTTTCTTATTTATGGTGTTTTTATTTGCCGTTTAAGGTATTCCTGAGGTTTATGTAAAGCTCTTTGAATATTCCCGAACTACTCCTCGGAGTAGTTCAAAATGCAGTTCAGTTTGCGCGCACGAGTGTGCACGTGCTCTTGCATGCAAAGTGTGGCACTTTCGCTTTAGGACTGAATGTGTGCACAGTGGAGCCAATGTACTTGTGGAATTGTTTGGAGATTGCATTTTATTACCTGATTTATCATGGAGTACATATCAAGACAACCAAAGACAAACAATTGACTAATTCGGACACGCAGATTAAGCTAAATCATTATTTCTATTTAATATAAAAATGTGATCAATCAATCATACTTTTGGGAAATATAATAGTTAGCCTGTCAGATGTTGCTAATAATGTATGTTAATGCTGTTTGACAAAATGTTGGAAACACTTTTCAAAGCTCGCACACACACTATTTTCTACATGCACCATTCCATTATTCTCTTGTCCTGTCCTTGCAAGTGTTAAACACGGGATGTGAAGAAAAAGAGAAAAACAACAAATTGACTTTCAGGAGTATCAAAGAACATTTCCCTAATGGCACCATTTCAAAAGCCCCATCAGAGATTTCTGTCTGTGTAAGTAAAACGTTTAAATAATTGCCTAAAATTGTTACACATGCTGTTTATTTCACAGAAATGATCGCTCTCTTTCTTTCTTGTAGGGCGCGATGACTCGGAAGGCAAATAGGAACTTTTCTTTACCAAAAAGTAATAACAGGGTGCAAAAATCTGTTCAAAACACATAAATGACTGTGAGTGTGGTAGACACACTGTGAGTGTGGTAGACAGCCAAACAAATCCAGTCTTTAGTCATATCTGAAAGTTATTTGTCCCAGGTTCAGACCCGGTTGAAGCTATATATGTATATATGGTCTAAATCTCACTTAGATTTAGATTTTAAAATAATCATTCATTCCTTGAATCAAAACTTGATCCTAGGAATGAATGATTATATTAAAAATCCTCAACACTGTAGTGTTAAGAATCTGTACGGCGTGTGTATATGTATCGATGAATACATACATCTCTACAAACCCCTTGTAAGTGGAAACAGAGAGTAACGTGCATTGCTTAGCTGTTTGTTCTTCATTACGCAGCAGCCAAATCCTCCAGGTCTTTTTACACTTTGTCCCCACCGGGACGCGCCAGAGATCTGCTCGGACCGACAGTCAACGAGGGCAATTGTTGCCTCAGTCCCACAGTGACTCAGCCAAGTCACATGAGTGTCCATTTCTGAGGAAAGTCAGAGATTTGTCCACACGTGCTGTAGCTTCTAATCACCAAGAGGAGAGTGATAAATAGGCAGCAAGTGAAGAGCTGTCAGAAATTCTAGTGCCAACCATGCATACATATTATAAATACTGCTGTAATAGTTCAGCTGACCAATGATTGCATCTATAATTAAATATAGTAGAAACACTGATTACAGTAATACAGGAAAGGAATTTAGGGCTACAGTCAAGTCCCCTAATCACTATCATTATTTTATTTGAAGAAGAATTCAAACCTGTCACTGTCCCGTCCTTGGGCGCTGATGGAGATCGCCTCTGTGCTGTATGATGCCTACGGACAGTTTAATTCACTTTCCATTACACAGTTTATCCAGGCCTGTGTACTCCTGTGACATTGGATGTATTGACTCAGTGTATGCACCCACAAAAGAATCACCCTTTCACAAGTGTAACTTCAGAGGTATTTAAGTCAGAATAAGAATAAGCATATGATTATGTGATGAAAAGGTATTGAAAGAAAGTCTTTGGCACAAAGACTAATTGGAGATTTATAATGAGCACCACCAAGAAAGATCACCCCCACCTGTCTCGGGGAGGGGGGGGGGGGGATCTGGTGGTGGAGGCTAATTCTCCTGAGACCGCAGGGGGCGAAGGGTAGTTGAAGAAGCGCTTGTAACGGCAGCATTAACGTCATATTTAACAAAAGACAGCAGGGAGATGATAAGCGAACACCCAGGTGTGTCATTGGGCTAATGGATGGATGCGACCACATGGTGAAAACAGCTGACATTAAGAACAATTACAGCAATGATATCAGGACCGAGCATGCAGTCAATGGCAGGCATGGCGTATTTTCTTCCTGACTGGACCCGAGTTTTATTTGGTGGACAAGCAGACCAACAGTGAAGCACACATTGCTGAGGTTAAAGCTCCAGATCCATCACGTATAAGCATCAAGCTCATCTGACATGTCTTATGTATTAAAATAGGTGAAAAAAACACAGATGAGGTGTAGTCTCAAATGTCAAGGCAGAGAAATGCTCCCCTAGCTCTGGTGAACTGATCAATGGACCAACTGCAGTGTTTGCTGAGCCAGCAGGAGAACCTTTATGTTTATGTTTTTGACCTATTGTCACAGCAGAAGTAGCATCGTAAACCTCCCAGTTAACAAAGACAGAACAGTGTGAATTTGTTGTACGCCACTTTACCGTATAAACTCTTTGCTATAGCAGTGGAAGCACAATGTTTATGGTGGATGTTCTGCAGTAACTTTAACATGACACTGATTGACTAGCTAAAGAAAGTGAAGAAAGACAATATTCTTCCATATGACTCACAGAAATCAATCTCTTGGCAAGTTACATCCATGAGATTAAATGCAAAATGCTTCAACTGAAATGTTTGGACTCTTTCTGTATCATCTGTGCAACTTCTCTCCTCAGAACAAGCCTGTCACAACCATCACATTTTTCGCAATTTGTAAGTGTTTGTGAAAACAGCTGCTCTTAAATTCCAGTCCCCACATTCCACACATAACATCCGGATAAGAGACGAGAGGGGTGTTGATGAAATGTAAATCAAAATGAATGAACAACAGATCTGCCAAGAGATGACAGAAGTCTCAAACATTGGATGTTTTTTTAATCACAGCACAGATGGTTTTCAAAAGCAGCAGGTAGCGAACACACCTGTAAATGCAATATCTTCTCTTCTGAGTTAAGTTTATGGATCTCATCTACCAAGGATTGCTTAAACTTTGTAATTCACATTAGTTTGAACTGCAGACTATATGTACTTTGTTATTGAACTAAGTTGATTTCAATTATCATGATTGTATGAATGGGTTCAGCTTCACATACTGCAGGTTTTTATTTATTTAAATCACATCGCTTTTGCCTCTCATTAGGTTTTTATGAATTATAATGATCAGGTGTGTGCATTTGTTGTTTTATCTGGCGGCAGGACTAACCCCTAAATCAGTGTCTCCTTTTTGGGGGGGGAGCTCTTTTAAAGAAATGACAAACCGTCCCAACCAAATTCACAATAAACCTTACAATAGTGATAACGTTTCTAACAATCTTTATTGGGATTTCTACAACCCCCTATTGTTATTTTTAATAGGAAAACCCTCATATTTTTTTCTTGATTGCCTAAACACATTTGTCCACTCTGACATCACATTTTCCAAACAGTGAACTCACAGGCTAAAACAAAAGCTCACCCCCAAAATGACAAATTTGGTTGGCTCACAAAACATTAAAAACATGCAACAAAAGCTAATATTTCCATCAAAAACCACAACTTGTGGTCAAATTATTAAATTCTATTCTTTTAAGCAATCATTACACAATGGAAAGCAAAATATGAAATACGGCCATCAGTAGAAAACTTCAAACTCAAATACTGGAAAAGAAAGGAAATCTATGGGTGGAAATGCCACAGGTTCTCATCAACTTCATCATGTTTTCCCTTGCAACGCACTGATGGAAATACCTGCTTGCGTGCCTTTTCCATCATTCAGGCCTGCAGGAGGGACACCAGCTCATGTGACCAGTCATCATACACATTCCACCGCCACGCGGAGAAGAACCCCTTCGATTGAGTTCAGAAAAGGAGAGTATGCACGGAGCAATTGCATCCTCATACGAGGCCTTTTTCTGCAGACCATTCATTCACAAGGCGAGAGTGGTCGAAAAGGCCAAAATGTTCCAAACAATGACATTTCTTTGTAACGGATGTTTTCTGTACAGCTGCATCATTCTGACACCGTGTTGTCAATAATTGCCAAACTCACACGGTTTATATTTCTAAATGCTCCTTTATGTGCGATTACTGCTGCCTGGATTTCACGCAGTCCGATTGCATTGTTTGCCTCGACCATATCTACAATGGCAGACTCCTGTTTAACACTAAAGATCTTTTCTTGCCACCAGTGTGTGGATTCTATAAAGTAAGAGTGTCGAAATTGACATTACTGAATGACAGTCAGGTAAACTGGAGATTGTTCTGCTAACAGGCCATATAGCAGTACAGCTGGAATAAACAGTGGTATTCATTACAGTAACACTGTGACGGTGGCATCTTTGATCAATGGACGAGGAGTGTTTACTGATTGGAGAGTTTTACACAGATGCATTAGAGATTTATACTCATGCAAGAAATTTTTATTTGAGTCTAAATGCATTGCATGTACTGGATTGTCAAGTTTTCAAGATCTTGGGAGTGTTTTCAATACTAATGTTCATTTACTTTTTACTGAAGCTACTTTTAGCTTAAAGAAAATGCTCCCTGTGCATCTGAGGAGGTGAAGAGACGGACTGGAAAGGCAATGAAAAGAGGGACGGGATGACATAGAAGCCAAGGGCTTCCATTATTTGTACAAAACTAGTTGTAACTAACTCATGAACTGAGAGCCCAGGCACAGACGCTCACAGAAATTTCTGACACAGCTATTACATTTTGCAAAACAACAGCAATTCAAGGTTTTAGGGAGTCCGTAATAATTTGCTGTTTAGGCTTTGTTTCACACGATCTTCTCCTTCGCTGCCCCCTCCTTCTTGAAACTCTCCACCCCGGCCCGAAACATTCTTCATCTCTCGCCACTTTTACAATTTTAAATTAAAACTCATCCATTTGTTATGTTGCATCATCTCTTTCGTTCACACAGTAATTCCTTTAATGGTTTCTCTTTCTCTTTCATGGTTTCTGCCTTTGAGACACATTTAAAACGCCATACAGATAAAATGTATTATTATTAATATCATTTTCTGTGTGGATAAGAATATGGTATCGATTTCCTCATCTAACTTGTAGAAAGAAGTCAAAGGAGTGCACTTCACCAAAATATCAAACTATTCCTCTACAGGCTTCCCCTCTTTTTACATGTTTCATTGGGCCACACCCCAGCGATGCTTAAGCTTCCAACCCGCCCCCTCCCGAAATCATCACCATCATTTCTTCATGTGTGTGGGTGTCTTGGTTCACAGCCATGTGTCTTTCTGTACTTTTGCCTTATGGGGAGGCTTTCGCCCTTCAGCTCCTTCATGGTTGTACTTTGTCACTGCTCGTGTGAGGAGAGCTGATCTTTAACCACAGCTGATCATGGATTAGATTCTCACCCAGTGACACAGTTTCAAGGTTCCTTAAGTTGCCTCAAGGAGTTTCGTAGGAGTTTTTTTTGTCTCTTTTGAATGCGACCTATAAGTAAACGAGCTGTAAGTCGTTATTGGGTTGTAGAGGTCAAACAGTAAAGTGTCATCAGATAGCTAATCAACTCATTCAGATATCATTACACTGGGCCAAATCCCCGTTAATCCCAGTGAAGATTCAATCAGTGTTCTCTCACAGGTCAACTTGTTACCCTGTGTGTGTGTGTGTGCGCGCTCACATGTGGACAGCGAGAAAGGTAATTCTTCATGTTGATAGACAATGATTGTCCTTCAATGGGCCACAGTCTCCTCTCCATCTTTTACCCCCTCTCAGTTGTCCTGTCTGCTCTCCTCTCTCCTCTCCCTCCTCTCCTGGCTCTTCTTCTGTCTTCTTCTGTCAGATTAGCCCTCTGCCTCGGCCTTTGCCCGATACCACTCAGTCTCAATCTCTATATTCTGTACATCTGTCCGTCTCAATGTGGGTTTGTCATCACTTGCTGTCATCCCTTCGCTTGTTTCTTCTGAGACCAAAGTGGAAGTATACATGTTTAGGTAAATATGTGTAGACTTGCATGCTGTGACTGTTGCATTCACAGCATTACTCAACCGTTTGAGGTTTCTATCACATTCATATTGTATCTCTGAAACCACATGTGGCCTCATGTCTAGCGATAGGATATTGCATTCACTTTAGATACAAATGCAAATAAAGGTAATGGCCTGTTGAAATGCTGCTACTGGCTAGATTGTCTTTTACCTTTTACCGAAACTTGATCTTGATTGTTTAAAGCCTATGTTGCTTATTGTTATTTGAGCTTTAAAATATAAACACAGACTGCTATCTATCTATCTGTGTAGCTCAGATTAGCTTCATCCATCGCAGACCTACATTCAGGTGAATAAAGTGTCATAGGACAGAGAGAGAGATGTAATAGGAGGGATGTGACCCTTAAACCCTCTCCACGACAGATGGAACCAATCTCACCAATACGAGACACACCATCTATTCGCACCTACCTACCGTGGTGTGTTTGTGCGAGTATAATGATTGCTACCATCCATTCCCATGGCTGCAGGTGATGTAACTCAATGCCTCACTGTGCTTACAAGTGTGTATGCATCTTTGAACCTGTGTCGCAGACCTGATATTTTATCACCAGCTCAGCTCCAAAATCCAATTAGCTGTCTGAATCCTGTTGAGTAAATTTTAACTGCCGCTTGGGAAACTAATCCTGGGTGACTTTGAATGATCTTGTAAATGTTTTTTTCCTCCCGTGGAGTGTATGATGCTGATTTTACACCATTATGTGTTACATAAATCCATTTGTGTATTTGTGTCTAAATGGGAGTATCACAAAAAAAGATTGAATAGCAGATGAATATAGAAAGCAGTGCCTTGCTGTAGAAGAAGAAAGTTTATATTGACACTGCAAAGGCTTTATGGGGTACAACGTGTCCAATAACTACCCCTTCTTCCCACACAGACACACAACCACAAACATTTACGGTCTATCTCCTGGCCATATTCATACAGTGGATAATGCACTCTGGAAGAAGGGGGAGGGGTAATTGCATTGACTTTAGAAATAAAACAAGAGTTACAGGCTTAGTGTGTATGTGTGTATGTGTGTGTGTCTGTTTGTGTGTTAAGATTTTTCATTTATCCGTATCACTGCACATAAGAGCCCTGGTCCATTCTGCCTTATGTGCTGCTTGCCATTGTAGAACAAAACAGTACTTATCGACTCCTGGTGAAATATTCACTGCTCTTTTTTAGCATGTGTGTGTGTGTGTCTGTGAACATACTTGCAACCAACCAACATACGTGTTGGCTGGTGTGAGAGAAGGAGTGAGACAAAGAGCGCGTTCATGGAGAAAGAGAATGACCCCGAGAACACTCACACACACCCGCAGACGCACAGTTAGTGTTTTGGGAGTGTGATGGTAAATGAAGTGTGAAATGAAGCATCAGAGATGCTAGAACATTCCTTCCCCAGGGGAGCTCTGCAGCAGACTGACACAGACCAAGTCAAGATAGATCAGGACGGCCAAAACCAAACCTTTAATCTCACAGCCCCATCCTACTTTGAATTTCATTTTGATGCAGTGATCTGCCTTTTCTCTCTCGTTTCAAGATATGGACGAGTGACTTTCAAGCACAAACAGGTTGCATTATTGTTTTTACAGAAACTGACAATTTTCAGATGTCCTTCTCCCCACCCCAGTATAGTAACAATGGATTGTATGATCAGTTCTCTTTTTTTACAATAGCACTTTCCTAGCTAAAGTATTGAGATAATGTGTCTGTCATGTCTACAAGGAAGTAACACGTACAAAGTCATGTCTATGAGGAAGTAACACGTACAAAATCATGTCTACAAGGAAGTAACATGTACAAAATCATGTCTACAAGGAAGTAACATGTACAAAGTCATGTCTATGAGGAAGTAACATGTACAAAATCATGTCTACAAGGAAGTAACATGTACAAAGTCATGTCTATGAGGAAGTAACACGTACAAAATCATGTCTACAAGGAAGTAACATGTACAAAATCATGTCTACAAGGAAGTAACATGTACAAAGTCATGTCTATGAGGAAGTAACACGTACAAAGTCATGTCTATGAGGAAGTAACACGTACAAAATCATGTCTACAAGGAAGTAACATGTACAAAATCATGTCTACAAGGAAGTAACATGTACAAAATCATGTCTATGAGGAAGTAACATGTACAAAATCATGTCTACAAGGAAGTAACATGTACAAAGTCATGTCTATGAGGAAGTAACATGTACAAAATCATGTCTACAAGGAAGTAACATGTACAAAATTATGTCTATGAGGAAGTAACACGTACACAATCATGTCTATGAGGAAGTAACATGTACTAAAACAGACCTCAGCCATATTAATCACACACTCAAACGTTACAATTATTGTTTTTCCCTTTAATGGCCATTGTTAATATTATTATCCCAGACTCTACTGCTGTAGTAGGTCATCTAATTCTATTGAAGACAGCTTCAGCGTTCCTCTCCTCCACTGGAGTCCGTTACAATCGGGTCTTATCTCCTCTAATATGCTCTGCTGTTAATGAACAATCAGTCCCGTTAATGTCCTGCTAATTAATGGTCCATCAGCCTCTTCAGAGTGGTAATTAAGTGCCAGTTGAGGCGTCTAATTGGCATGTTTTCTGATTGGATCGAGTCGTGCTTGACCCTCTGGGACACAGGAAGTGAATTATAGCGTTGTCATCGTCGTGGAGAGAAGTTTTTCAAAGACTGCTGAATTGCTTGTTCTAGGAATAGAATCATTTTGTTAAAGGTAACTGAATAACAGTTTCACTTGAGTGACTGTCAGAGGACAAACTGTCGAATCTGAATTAAAGGACAATCAATGGTAGAAGCCTGTTGTCTTCTGCACTTCATAAATAATTGATTGAGAGGGGTCACAGAAAGAAAGGCATACGTAGAATCAATGGGATATAATTGTTTCAAATTCTAATAGTAAAAAGAAAAGAATATGAAAGAATGTCTGCTTAAGGTATGAACTGCCAAAAAGCTGCAAACACAACTTTAACGTCCTATCAAGTCAAAAATATTTTTCTTTACATTTAAATTAATAGATAAAGTGTCAGTTTGGTGCTGAGAAGGTAAAAAAATAATTATTAGAACTTCTTTGCCTTTGAGACAGGGTTCAGATTGAAACAAACAGAAGGCTGTAAAACCCATCCACTAAAAAGACTAAAACAGTCCAATTAAATTTGTCCCTGCTGACCCATTTCACACTTCATGTAAAATATTGTTTATAACTTGGTACTTGATGTTAAAATACAAAAACTTCAAATGGTATTCGTTCATGAGTGAGAGGACAGCGATAGCTTGTGGCCAATTCAGTACAAACAAGGCTACAAAACAAGCTTCACACATGGCTGACGGGGAGTTCTTTCACTAATTAGTTATACTGACACAATAGATTTCAAGGCAAACACGAATTCAGTGGGAATTACAAAATAGATTCACATATGGTTGAACGCCGGCTGCGAGCTGCTCGGTTAATTGGTTTTATTGTTACGAAAAGAACAGAAATAGCGGAAGGTTTAGGGCAAAGTTTAAGGCAAAGAGCAGACTCGATATAATACGAGCTAACAGTGCGAGGTGGCAGTTTTCACTCACATACGGCTGACTGGTTGCTTCAAGCTGTTGGATAATGAGTTGGAGAAAGGTACAGCCAAAGTGGAGGAGGGTGGGGGGTGGGGGGGGGGGGGGTAGCGAGGAAAAGGAGGCTGAGGGTAGAAGGAAAGGTGAGGAAGGGAGGACAAAAAGAGAAGAAGAGAGCGTGGAGAAGGCATGAGTGTTGTTTATAACGAAGAGACAAACACCTGAGAAGAGAGAGAGAGGGTTGGAGGCAAATAAAGACTCCATTTGGCAGCTACTGTATACACACACACACACACACACACACACACACACACACACACACAGATGTATATACTGGTTGCTTGGAGCAGCTTGGGATAATAAGAAACACAATAAGGTGGTTTTCTATAATGAGAAACAACAGCTGAATCACCGATGGCGGAGTGGAGAGTGGAGAGCGTTGCAGGCGATGGACAGCCCCACTTACTGAACAAAACAAGGTTCTTCACGGAGATAGAAAGTTGTTATATGACACTAATAAAAAGTATGAAGTAGAGATTAGTCCCTGTTTGAAAGCCTGTGTGTTCAGTACGACGGAGGACTTACCCATGCATTTTGTTTTTTAATGTGGCAACACTAACCAGATGTAGAAGCATTGGGAGCCAGTGGAAATTGGTTAAAGGTTGAAGACAAATTAATTTTACTTTAAAAATAGTACAAACACTGAGCCTTAGGATAGTTGCTGCTAATATAACTTTTGCTCTTTTAAAAAATTGTTATGCTTAATTTTAAAAAGTTGGCAGGTCCATTATTTATCTTTATGGAAAACGTGATGCTTTGCTGTCGCTTCAAAAATGTCACATGGTATCTCTGTGTCATCTGTGATAGTTGCCAATAATTGTTATATTTACTAAGGACAAGTTCAGCCCATTAGCCCATTTTAGCCATTTCAGTTAAATTTTATGAATAACAATAACCCATAAGTAAGCAATTCATCCTTTTTAATAAACTCAAAAACAACTATGAAGATTGTTAGACAAAGACGAAGACATTAGGACTTGCTGAGATCATCAGAACCTGCTTAAAACCTCAAAACTTGAGGAGTTCATTGTCAACATTTGGTGACTCTGACCTGTGTGATGCGTGAGCCTATGTATAGGAAGGTATTTACTTTATTTCTAATCAAATCAGATCCAATTGCATTTAAGTGTATTTGTGTTGTGGGGTACATGGCATGTAAGGGGAGAGAAATGGAACGACGGTCTCCCGTCTGTATCTGATCCAAGTTCAAGTTATACTGTATGCAAATTGTTGAAATTCCAATAAATCTAAACTAGAATTACCTTTGTGCAATCGTTACATCCGCCAACCTGGTATATTGCATTTTACATCCATCTTGGCCCCAACATGTCATCACTTCATCTTATTCTATCAGACATCTGAGTGAGATATTGTTGATCTGACATAGTGTTTAGTGCAGTCACAATGATCTTTGTCCACCAAAGTCGAATCAGTCGAACCTTGAGTCTAAGTGGACGTTAGTGCAGAATTTGATGAGATGCTGATACTGACATCACTGAGGCATTAAGAAAAAGGACAGTGGAAGATGGATAGAGTTGTAGTGGAGCATTTGACAAATATATACACTGAATGCATAGAGAGGATAGCCTCAAGGGAACAGACACTTTTCCCAGCATCATTTTTGTTTTGTAGTAGAAAGAGCACAAGTATTAATGACTTTAATGCTGTCTCTATTATTCAAGGTTCCCAGTAAGTCACAGAAGTGTGGCAGTGAGCCAGCATGCAAAATACCAGGACCCTGAAACTGAAGCAGCCAAATGGAATTCAGCAATCTTTCATTTTCATATTAACACTTGTGCTTGTCCTACTGTGACATGTCAAAATGTCTTCTGCGAAAAGAAGGGAAGTATGCAACAGATTCCTCTAAAAGTGCCATGAATACATTTAAATGTTGCTGCAGGGACACAGTCCAGATAGATAAATGACCCAGTGAGACAGAGTGAGATATTATGAGAGGCATTTAGTCAAGAGGCCTTTTGTGTTTCTATCCATGCATGTGAGCATTTACGCTGGATACTGAGGTGTGTGTGTGTGTGTGTGTGTGTGAGCTCTACAGCCTTCTTTTTTTCTCCTGCATAAGCACTTTGTTGTCCTTGGGAGACTGCTGGAGCTTGGCTCGCCGGGCGCTTTTTCACTGAGCCGTGCACGTGAGATGACCTTCCTTTGCCTCTGACTCAGTCACGCCTCTGTGCACCACACACGCACACACACACGCACGTATACCTTTGGGTCCTCAGGATAACACACATTGTCCCCTGCGATGTTTCAAACTGACAGACATCCTGTATGGTTCACTGTAATGGACCAATAGAGACACAACCTTCCACATTTACATACACAACTGTGGACTAAAAAGAAAACATTTTGAGGTGCCAAAAACTGTGGTTTCTCAAATGGCTGCTCCAAAATAGCTGTAAAAATGTTTTTACTGAACCATCATCATTGCCATTATTCATCAAAAGAAAATGTAATTGCTATTTATATTTTTTTAAAGAATCCTCAAGCATACACTTCCTTCTTAAAACCTATTTCCATAACCTCCCAACATTTCAGTGTGATCTGAACTACGTGTGGGAATACTAGTGCTAACAGGGTTACAGATATGTTACTACACTTTAATGACAGCAGTGATGAAAGTGTTGCGGGAAGTGACAGTTGTTCTTCTGGCCCAGATGTTGACCTCGCTGTAGAGCCTCAGAGCTTCTGTGAGCCCGGGCAACAAATCACCCCGGGTGTTACCATGGTTATCAGGTCTGTACTGACAGATGCTCATTAAAACAAGCACACCTGCATGCACAGAGACTCACACACACTTAAACGCACAAACACACTCACAGGAGAAGCCAATAACTTGATAGCTTCTCCCCACTTAAATAGTTCAGACAGCTTTTTGTCTTTGAGTCTTTGAGTGATTTTTCCAAGAATGAACATTCCTCAAGTCGGTTTATTTATAAACGATGAGACACTGATCCATTAATGTTTGGTGCATCCCCAGAAAACCTGGAAAGTAATGAAATGAGAACATGGTCAGTGAACCATTTCAATTTCCATGTTTTCTATGTTTGATTTACCTCCTCTGAGAAGTGTTAGTATTAATTCATTAAAGTACATTTACAATTAATAATCAAATTAGGAGTTTGGGTAAAAAAACACCTCTTTGACTGTCGCTGTCAATTATGGTTCCCCGAAGAAGGATTAGTAATTGGCACTTGCTGCATTATTCATTCATTCTTTCATACTTTGTTTCACACATTTCACCAACACATCTTCCGTGTTAATTATTGGTTGCAACTGTGATTTAAATGTTATTCAAATACAACCCCAGGATAGATTTGTGTTTGTTTCCATATTCTTTCTTCTGAAAAACGAATTAAGAGATTATTAAAGAGAAATTATTAAAGTTGAATCTTCTCTTCTGCCCTCTTCCTTTCCCCTTCTTTAACTGACCAAGAAAGGGGAAAGACACATAACAAGTGTGTATTATACACAATACAGAGGCCTCACACGTTTTTCTAAACACAATTTAATTACACTGGCAAGTCTCTCTGTTGTTGCAAAAAGAGAATACAAACTATGATGAGCAACAGGACCTGCACAGTATAAACAGTGAGCACACTGTGAGGAAGCGGCAGATCCATGTATTCCCTCCATCAATGTTCAATGTAACTTTTGGAAATCATAGTATGACTGAATGTGACTAATAATATTCTTCAGACTTTTGATCTGGTGCATCTCTGCATTTTCACAATACACCTGAGTTTCATAACTCTGCATTTAAAAGCTACCATCAGGTCATAAATGTACAAGACATTAGCATAGAGTAATAATTATTTGCAGGCAGACAGGTGTTAATGATCCTCTGAGGACTCAGATATTTATTCATGGGTTCACTTTAGCCTGATTCTGTTCCTATATCCAGATCCAGTGTGATGGTTTATCCATTTTTCTCTCTGTCTTGATGTACTTGTACTATACATCAGGCACAGCCTGCTGACAGAGTGTCATATTAAATCTTCATCATTGTTGACAACTGAGGCTTCTACCTTTATTGTACAAATGCATTGATGTGCAGAAAAACAGCTCATTGTTGATCTATTGAATACAATATATTATTAAGATAAAAATGTTTTTATCTTGTATAAATTGTGCATTTTTACACTACATTCTGTTATTAAGTATTAAGAGTATAAAGAGTATTCTCTCATTAACTATAAGTGTTTCTGAAAAACGTGTGTTACTATGAAACTATGCATTTTGAACATGTCATCCGTGGGTTTTATTAAGTATTAATAACAGAATGTTATGTCTTTCACCCTTGAGACACCACAACAACATGTCTAATACTGTCAGTATCTTTGAAAGGGGACGCCGAGAGTAAAGAGAAAGCACTTGTGGGTTTCTTTTAGACGTTTCTAAATAGCATTGCTTATTTAACCAGTCATGTCATTGTGAACATATTCCTATCTAAGGCAACAGCTATGGGTGGAAGTTTGATTTTAAGTTATTGTCTTCTTTGGGGATTCCTTCAAAATGAATTAGAGGTTAGGACATAAAGAAGAAGAAGACTAGAATGAGAATTTTTCTTTCACGGATGTAACTGATAAAAAGTGAAAGAAAAGCACAATATGCGTAATTTAAAACACTATATTAATAAATGTATGATTTACAATAAAATGTACTTAAAGGCCAAGAAAGACCCAAATTAAATGTTTTATTGTAGATCGATGAATGAAAACTAAAAGTCACAACAAAAAAAGAAGAAGCGGCGAGCAGAAAAGATGAAATGCTTTCTTGTTTTTTGTTTGTGGCCTTTGTACAGTCGGCCCAGAAAGTAGACAGGCGGCTGTAAATAATCCTCTGTGGCCTCAGATTTGTATTCATAGATTCAGTTTACCCTAATTTTGCCGGCTCATTGTTGTGTCTGTTGCAGGCTCCTCCCTGGCAGCGGAGGGGCTCATGCATATTAATGAGACACATCTGCATAATTAGATGCAGTGTTATCATAATAATGAAGGGCTAAAGTATATAATATCTTGTATAGGATCCTAAACCTCATCAGGTCTTTGAGCTTTGACCAAGAAAAGAACAAATATGACTGTACTGCTGACATCTGGAGCCATGGGCAATAAGATGCACACACATACATTTATTGTGTCTCAGTTTTTTTTTTAATTAACTTAAGTTTTATTTAGCAATGTCTAGCACCATTTAGATAGTTTGAACTCCAGCAAAACCGTTCAAATAAATAAAATATTCTATTTCTATGAAAATAATCCTCAGACGTTATTACATGTTTATATTGATTGCAATGAATGACACTGTAATTTGATCTTTCCCCTTGGGATGTCTGTTGAGTCAATCTTATTTCATCTTTCCTCCTTTATTTCGCCAATCACACCCAGAGCCACAAACAAACACAAACACACACACAAACAAGCAATGCACACAAAACCACAATAAGGAACATATACACATTTAAGGATGCAGTTGGATGTTTAAAAGATATGCGCATAGACGGAAACTCAACATACAACACACACACATGCAAATAATTCCCTACTACCACCCCTCCTTCTCACTCTTTCTTACACACGCACACACACGCGTACACGCACATGCACACACACATACACACACTGGCTGGCTGACTGTGTCCTGTGGTCTGCGTCTGCTGATAAGGGTTTAATCCTGATTGGAGCCTCAGTAAAAGGCTTTGTTATGAACACTAAATAGACTGGCCCTCGGCGAGCACACTGGGACACTGCTGATAACGTGTACACACGTGCATGAACTCACGCGAGATGGATGCATACAAACTCACGTACACACGCTTATACCCATCACGTAGAAACTCAGGCTGTATGCATTAAATAGCATAAGACACTTATACAAAAACATGAGTGCCCTGAACACGCGTGCCTGCAGACACACACATGCATATGCAATAAACCTCCCCATAAAATAGTGTGTTTGCGTGTGTATGCAAATGTGTGCGCGTGGAGTTTATCAGTGGCTTGATAGAGCTCTGGAGAGCTGTAAGTGTTAGCAGACCCCAGACTGAACACGCTGTAAATAGACTACTAATAGAGAGAGAGATTAAGGGAGTGGCGGAGAGGACGGTAGAGGAGAGATATGAAAAAGAAGAGGAAGAAGAAGAAGATGAGAGGCGAATAGTAATGTCAGCAAAGCCATATGTGAACTTTGTGTTTGACCAAACATGGAACCATGTCAGAGCTGAACTCATTAAGGGTCAGACTTTTTCTTCTTGTTGCAACAGTGTCTCACCTAATAAACGTCCAACAGGACTAATTATCTCTGGTTATAGTTCTTGTCTTCAGGGAGTTACTTTGTAGTAGGATCGGTTGTTTTGCTATAATCCTTCTGGTTAAAGCTTTTACTCCCCCTAAAAAAATATCCAGCCAAAATGTTTCTTGAAAAAAGTTAGATCTAGAATTTTTCTCACTATTCCGATTGTCTCACATAAATGCAAAAACACAGAATTTTAATGGGATAAAACAAAATATCGTTGTAAAATGGATATGTCACTCACGAGCAGACACAACAACACAAGAAGAATTAGGCAAATACCTGTATCCTCTGAAATGTCCAGGGTGCCAAACACACAGTAGGAGAGGAGAAAAAGTTTTCTTGAAGAGTGCTCATATGCCCACAAGGTGATCGAAGCCAGGAATGGATCCATTTAGTTAATTACCTATTGATACTCTGATCAATACTCAAAACAAGATCCTGAACTGACTCCATGACTCTACTTGAACCCCTGCCTCTCACTCCCTACTCATGTCCAGTTGTTTTCTCCATCTATGTTTGGAAAATGTCTGACTAATACAGAAGGTTTCTTCAGCGCTCCCTGTAACCTTCGATAAGGGCCCCCAGCTCGCTCCTCCCTGAGCTTTCTCCCCTGATCCCTTTTCCGAGCTCCCCGCAGTCGTTGGACATCTGCTCTTGACCTTTCATCGATGACCTTTCTGCTGTCCAGGGGTCATTAGACACATCCCAGTATCGTCACTAACACTCCAGGAGGTCAAACCTAGGGTCAAGGCTGCTCCTAGAGGTTAGCGGGTGAGAGGCCCATTGCTGTCTACAAGTAGTGAGGAGCAGAGACGATCCCATTGGTGGGATCAGGAGCGTAGCTCTGCTTCTATTTGTTTACATGTGATTTTTAAAAAGCAGAATGCCTCACGCACTGAAGCTGCACTATGCGTTGCCCTTTTGGTTCATTGCTTAAGATGTTCGCTTTGTGCTGTTGAGTCACATGTGGGGGTTTATTCAGGCCAACAGGCTTCGCTGATTCACTCCACACATTTCTTGTTTCCTGAATACACCCACATAAACACACACACTGGCACGCTGTCTGGACCACTTGCCCAATGTCCTCGATGAATAATCTTACCCCCTTTTCCTCTTCTTGGCATTCCATCCAACAAACACAAAACTTTTTTTCTCCAGAAAGTGAATAAATCAGAAAACTCTGCATTTGCTATTTAATGTGGACGGGGACACGGAGCTGTGAGTGTTGTTTGGCTTTCATGTGATCCATGACACATCCAAGACTGCTTTCCGGAACAGTCTGCTCTTCTCGTTCACTCCGTGTACAACGAACAAGGCTTCACAAGCTGCGGGGAGCAGCTCTCGTTGGAGCGGGGAGCGCTCGCTGCCTCGCTGCTTGTCGCAATCTGGGTTTTGGTCTGTTTCTCCTTTCTTTCTGATTCAACTGTTTCCTCTGTTTCATTCTTGCGTTCGTTTTACCTTTATTATCCCCCTCTGACGACTCGTGACCCCTCCTTTCCCTTTCCCGTCCCATCCTGCCCCTCCCTCTGTGTAACCTTGTGGGATAAAGCTCCATTGACATCTGCTTCATAAGTATTCAGGGCTCAGCGCCTTTGACATTAATCAGGCTACAGTACATTATCTCTCCACTCCTTCCTGTTCTCCCCCTCCCCCCATTTTGCCTCCTTCTCCTCCTCTCATCCCTATATCGCCCTTCTTTCACCTCTTTTTTTTCCTCATCTAAACTGCATCTCTTTGCCCCCCGTTTGCTCCTCTATTCGCTCCCCTTCTCCTCCTCCCCCTTCCTGCTCCTATCCTGCTTTTCAGCTTTCCATCCGCTGTTTTCTTATCATAGTGTGATAACCAGAAGAGAAAGGGCATTACTGAGTGCGTATGTTGCCTACCTGAACGTCTGGCTATCGAGATACATTGTGGATCTATTTGCCTGCCAGTCTTTAACAAAGCAATCTTTAAAAAACTTTTAAAAGGCAGTCACAATACTGCAAGGTCAACTCAGATTAGTGGTTGACCAAACACAGGTCAAAGAGCGGAGAAGCAAAGGTTTATCTTGGTTTTGCTTTGGTTTGACTGGATATAAAGGACACTTTCCATACATTCCCACATGATAAACAGTACTGTAGCGGACCGGCGACCTGTTAACAATGTGCTCTACCACGTACGCTGTGGATGACTTGATGGGATCCAGGCTGACCCTGAACTATTTATACATGGATCCATACCACACGTATTGCTTTGATGAACACATGCCGGAAGAAACGTAAGACCAAACCCACTGAACGTGTTCTACGGAGGAATTGTGCCAGAACCGGTAAAACTAAAATTGTGCTATATTTTCTGGTTCTTTGAATAAATAAATAAATGGAGGCTTAGCTGACACAACACATCAAATTATGTGGTCAAATTCAACTCTTCCACATCACCCCCTCTCCACATTGGCATTGATTAGATCCACTGCATAGAGGACTGACTCACTAAGCACCAAGGAACAGATCTACAAAACACTATGAGCATCATGTGTCGCTGGAGAGTAGGACACTGGAATAATGGTTTATAAACTGGCAACAGGTAGGTGGGGTTTAAGTAGGGATAAGGTCTGAGGAGTACAACAGAGGTGGAGGATAATACAGGTGGGAAAATATAAAAATGACAGAAAGTAAAGTAATACTTTAGGGGTATGTAGATAGAAAATAAAATGGGAAGTCAAATCAACGAGTCACCAGAGATAACAAAAACGTAACAAAACCCAAACACACTCGTGGCAATCCTGTTTTATTTTGTCAACACAGCCGATATTTTTCAATGTATGTGGAGGCTATGCTAGTGGGAACTAGGATGGATGCTACGATCTATATAAACGTTGACACGATTCTTTTCTGAGGTAAAGGTGTTAGCGTCTTAACTTTAGGTTTCCAGTCAGTGCCAGAATCCCATCGGATGCATGTTCAAGTATCAAGTTTATTTTGAGTTTTCCCCACCACACCTGGGATGAAGTAACGCACGGTACTTCTAGAAGCACACGCCACACTCTATTCTATTGGAAAGTAATTTAGCCAGCATCAGATGACTTTGTGTTGTGCAATGTCAAACTTGGGTTTTTGGTGGGAACACTGTAAAATCAAATTTTGGAGGCTAGTAATAAACCATGCAAATCGTTTAAATCCAACCGGAAGTGTAATAGTCATGTACAAATTTAGAATGATGGGTAACTTCCACCTGCACTACCTGTTTTTCAACAGTAACAGTAACTGCAGACTAATCAAATATTTTTTTAAGTTACCTTCTTTGATAAAGTAATGGTTAATAAGTCATATTGAAAAATAATTAGGTATTAAGTACTTACAATCTCGAGTTAATATTACCTAAGTAATCAGTTGTATAAAGTGTTAGGTAGGTATTTCTTTTTGTATCTTAGTTGTAAAACATATATGGTTTACTTTAAACATGTGGTAAAATCTACTCGCAAAAAACAAGTGCAAAATGTAGTAGATTATAGGTTGTTTTTTATAGTGAAGGCGCTGTAACCCTGTCTTTATATTGGCATGTATCTTACATCAAGCATGAGAGAAGAGGAGGAGGAGGAGGAGATTAAGACAATTGAGAACAATTTTGAAAGTAAAAGAAAGCAATAGGCGTCAATCCACTCAGTCAGACTCCCATGATGCATATATTACCTGCTGCTGTGAAAGCTTTATACCAGCAGGTGGATTTTATGCCTATAATGGATTTTCACCCCTTGTTGCAACATATCCACTTCACTGTGTTTATTGTGATTTTGCAGTTAACTTTGGACATCAGGGATATAATTACCAAAGTAGCTGGTAGGTAGACTATCCAAGAAGGAGTAGATTATGGGAGAAGATGAGGACAAGGCGTGGTGTGTAGCTGTCACGCAGTGCTCAGATTATCTTGGGGGTGTGATGTATGCCTCAACTGCTAGCTAACAAGGGATTATAAAGCTTCGCATAATCCTGGATGGGCGGGCGGGCTCGGGACTCTCACTGTTACTGCATTAGCATCACGCATTAATAGTTCCCTTAGTATTAGCAGCTCATAGTGTCCCAGAATACATTAACACCTAATAATAAGACGCTGTAAGATTAGCATTAACTTATTATAATGCCAGAACATGCATTATTAGTGTATGTCTGTGTGTGTGAGTGTATAAATGTTAGAGGGCAGGATGAGTATGTGTGTGATAAGTGTATATGGGGCCTGTGGCTGCATTCTGTGTGTGTGTGTGTGTACTGTAGGTGGTGTGTAGGTAGTAGGTGTGTTTCTGTATGTTCCAGTCATTTTAATATGAGCACGCTTTAGCAGAAAATAAAGTATATGCAGAGAGACAATAGAAGGTTACTACGGACACTGAAGGAGGGAGGATGGTGGGGAGGATGGGGGGAGGACTAGGTGAGGGTTTAACCAGAGTGTGTAGCAGCATGTATTAGTTACAGCGGGCATTGATGCAGCAATCATTCTTAACACACACACACACATCCTCACACACAAACACAAGGTCATAGGATATATAGTTTCCTCAAAAGCCACAGGAAGGTCAAATGAAATTGAATAAAATTGGATCTACAAACAGGGAATCAAACAAAATAATTTTCCTGTACTTCCCTTTTCTGTTACATTCACAAATATTATTTATATGATTGCCACTACCATGGTTTGCGTTGAAGGCGAGGGTGGAAAGCTAATATAACTTGATGTCCAAATTCAAAATGAAGCCTTATTCAACTTTAAATTAACCCTACTCTTTGAGTAGCATGGAAGAATGAGGCGCTATAGTTGTTCCAATAGGAATTGAGCAACAGGATGGATGGATTGACAGAGAGCTGGTAATATTTGATGAACGAATGAACTACAGCCCGGTCGATGTGGGGAAAAAAAGGGCTGGCGAACAGACAAAAAAAAAATTGGGGGAAGCAAGAGAAAAAAGGAAAATAGATGGACAAAACATACAAAGAGGAAAGAGATTCACACAAAAATGCAGAAAAGGGTAATAAGACAAACATTTCCCAGAAAGAGGTATAATCATGCAGCTATTCAGTGGATCCATTATCGGGCTGCAGGCTGCTCGGTTCTTTACAGAATAACAGCAGGGGTTCACAGGAGCTTCTGAACCACCCACAGATACACACCGTGAAAGGTCCTGCCAGCTACAGTACTATCTTTAGCCACATTTTTTTAAGTGGCATACCACTCAATCTCAGATTTTCCTCCTCTGACTAGAGAAGTAGAATCAGGATTTACGAATTTGCAGATTAAATGAGTGTCGCTGAGGAGGTGGGTTGGATGCTGCCGTCTTATATCATTAGATGATTACCAGAGCAACAGGCAGAGAGGGAGAGAGAGGTAGACTGATTGGTAAATGTTTGGCTAAATAGGGCTGTTAATGATGCCATAGATTACCATGTTAGATGTCCCGGGAAGGCTCACAGCTGAGAGAAAGCCCAGGCGTGTGTGTGTGTGAGTATCACGTTCACCTCCCAAGGTGCTTGAAATCACAGTGCCTTTTGAAGTGCATGTAAGTGTGTGTGTGTGTGTGTATAAAATCCAGTGTAATTGCCCTGTCTATCCATATCTGCCCACAGCACCATGTGGGATCGCAGCTAAAGTGGCTGCCACTGCTTTAGAAACAGCTTAAATGGCTGGAGGGAGTTACAGAATACCCCATTGTCTCGATGGTCTCATAGCTCGGCCTTAAGGGTCCCATTTACTCAGTCACCAACAAACAGAGGGCACAGAATGTCTTTCTTGGTGCACCATTGTTGGAATATCAGAGAAATGCCTCATAGTTGAAGTTTTTGGAGCGTCGTGATTAGAGTTCTTGCTTTTCACAGTGGACCTTTCATGTAATCCTCAAGAAATCCTGAATGGCTGGTCCGCTGAACAGGAAGTGAACAATTTGATCGTATCTGCCTCGTTAAAGGGATATCTTGAATTTTTAAATCTAAGTTGGTTGCTTTCACTAGGCACACTGAGATAAAAAGATTCCACAGTTGATGCTCATTTATCTCCCAATGTTTAAGATTCCTAGTATAAGGTAAAATACAAAATACCAAATACATTGTTTGGATGCGTCATGAAAAGAAATCCGATACCTACCTCCATTGCAATAATGAATCGATATTGGTTTCTATGATGAATGTCTTTTCCGTATAGGTGTTTTAGTCAAGCGGTAGGAGGCGGGCCAAAGCTGAGGTCACACTTTGAGGGACAGTGTCACACTTGTTCAGTGGAGTTTGAGGTATTGGGCTGGATCGTACACCCCACTAGGATCCATGTTTACTGACTAACGCTATTTACGGTCTACCACCAGCCCGGTTTGGCATAGCAGGAAACACTATACAAATAAATCAATCTGAATTGGCACAGTTTTTGGGATTCACTCCATTTTTTTTAATAGTATGGCGATTAGCTTTTTCTCCACAATAACACTCTCTTGTCTGTGTCAGACTATAAAAAAAACACTTGGAAACCGCAAAATGTATATTTTACTACACAGACACACACACACACAAGGTTTGTGTTTTGCTATAAGCAGAAGTCTGAGTACGTTAGCCTTTAATATGTGGATCATTATGCATTTTGCTGAACATTGAAGCACATAGCACCTTGTTCAGGAGTAATTAATCAAATCCTGTCACCAATCTCTTATCATTGACATCACCGCTGCTTACAATATGTCTGTGTAGCAGTTTCAATGTACGAGTGTGAGAGTGTGTGAGTCACCTACACCATCTGGAGTATAGGATAGATGCAAGAGCATGTTGCAACACAGGGGGGGTCCTCCGAAAAACACACAGACACATTATATATTCTGACTTCCACCTCAAGCTGTGACTCACGCGCATTCACGCACGGGTGCACACTGCACACATGCACGCATGCATGCACGCACGCACGCACCCACACACACAGAACCCTTCACACACACACACACACACACACACACATTTATGTGTTCATTACAACCATTATCACAGACTACATCCCACCTGTGTTCTTGTCTCTGTTACCTGCTTGGAGGTATTTATCATGTATGTGTGTCTGGGCATGAGAAGAAAATCTCATTTACGGATGGCGAGGACCACTTTCACTTTGTGCTTTTTGGAAAACAGCTGATTAATCAGTTAAGATCCGTTAAAATAATCTTCTTTTTGCCATGGCCTTCATTTTATTATGCAGGTATTTAATCGGTGACGTCCTGAAGATAAGATGCTTCACAACACCGAATCACAAATACGCTCGTGAAAATACTTTTTTATAAAAATGCTTTATACCAACAATTGGCTGCAAAACAGTTGTTATTTTTTAGTGTGTTTATCTTTTTCATACAGTCTTCATTTTAAATCTCTTACTGAAATGTCAGTAGTGTTGTCAATGTGCATTGCATTAACCGTCTTTTTCTAGATGATTTTGCTTTCTCTTGCAAGTACATATAGCAGACTCCTGATGCATATCTCTTGCACACTCATGTAAAGTATACCCATGCAGGGCCCGCTCTGGCTTTGGTGCAGGAGGGCTCTCATATGTTTGCATGCTGGTTTTGTGCATGTACCATCGCTGTGAGTGGATTTTTTTTGCTTTGTATACAATGTGCTACATGTAATGCAACAAGTCCCAAAACCAGTAATTACTAAAAACAAACCAAATTCTTTTAATAAAGAACATAGACCATGGAAGGGATTTTCGGGCAGGACAACATCCTCCCTCTGTCTGTCGGCTTGCTTAGGTTTAAGGATAAGAACAACGTGGTCCGGTTTAAGTATGGATCAGGGTTTAGGCCAAAATAAATACTCCCTCAAAGTTAGAGGACAGATTTTTCTGCAGAAAATATTTTGATTGAATAATTTTATGGTTAAAGTGACCAATTATATTGCTAAAACAAACCAAACAAACAACTGCTAATAGATGGGATCAGTAAAGCAACATAAGAGCTTAAAACGGGTGTCTCTCATGTCCAATTATGCATCCATTCACATACAAAACACCAAAATAAATGAATGAGCATCAGTGAATCCAAATTAAGTCAAGTCCGTTTAACCTACACACCTCAAATCACAGGTTTGCCTCAAAGGGCATTTTAATCTCATAATCACACAAAACCCTCTATTCTTATACGCTCAGACTATTGTTCTGCTTCTCTGGCAATAGAAAGTCCTCTGACAACAGTATCTTCAAAGACAAACCAAAAGTTGTGGTCTGTCTGGTAGTGTGTGCACGAGCATTACAAAAATGTACATTCACAGGAGCTGTGCAAACACTCAAAGTTTGCTTAGCGGTTCTCGCAGAGATCTGAGGTCTTGAAAAGAGGTGCCAAAATGCCTTTAATTTGGCAAAGTCCCAAGGCAGGCGAGGGCTTAGCTTGTAGAAAGATACAGTTTGAGGCTGCATACTCACTTGAGGACAATAACCTTGATCATGTGAACTCTTACGGAATTCATCGCTGCTTGGAAGTGTAATTTATGTTTGAAAGGACACCCATAGAAGCACCGGAGGATGGAGACCTCAAAGCATAAAGGCAGGGTTTCCCTCGTACACACTCAGTATGGGCATTACTATAATCCAGCGACTCGCTCAGGGACGGGTTTCAAAAGACAGAGCTGCAACGGGGATGTTTCCCCTCAAAATCAACATAACCTCTCAAGTCACAAGTTGAGCAATGCTGGCAAACAGAAGCCTCTACTGTACACGTGGTTGTGTGAGGATGCTTCAGAATGAGGACCGGTGCAATGACAGTGATGGAGTCTTGACTCATGCAACGAATACATCCACAGTGTCATTGATGGAATTATTAAATGACATATTACAATTTTACCAGGTAAAAAAATAAGAAAATAAGAAAGATGTCTGCGTGATGGAGGGTTCTTTCATTGTTTATATTAAATCAGAGGTCAGTGCATGGTTCCCCCTGAAAAAGATCACATGGTCAAACACACACACACACACACACACACATACACACACACACACACACACACACACAGGTTGGTTTCACAGTGTCAGCCAGTGCTCATTTAATGTCCAATGTGTATATATCCTTGTAACAGCTGGGTTACTATGGGGGGAACGTAAGGACTCACAGACACCTGTTCACAGTTGGTAACCGTCTTTATTGGTATTATTTCTCCGGCTTGCTGGAACACCCCGCTCGCTCGGTCGGTCTCTCCGTTAAATAGACGGGGAAGCATCTCTTCAATTGTCCTCAGCTGGAGGTTCATTACCTCCAGCTGTCACCATTCCCCGAGCCACTCCCCCTCTCTCTCCCTCTGCAGCCGAGCCGAAACCACGCCCGCCACCACATACCCCCACCGCCCGACTTAGGCCGGGGAGCCGTCCGGCCTAGCTTACTCCCCCCCCCCTCCCTCCAGAGGGCGAGAGAGGAAGTCCGCCACGACCATCTGCGTCCCCGGCCTATGGACCACCTTGAAGTTAAAAGGCTGCATGGCCAGATACCACCGAGTGATCCGGGCGTTAGTATCCTTCATGCGGTGGAGCCATTGGAGCGGGGCGTGGTCCGAACAGAGGGTGAATGGGCGTCCCAGGAGGTAGTAGCGCAGGGAGTCTACCGCCCACCGGATGGCCAGGCACTCCTTCTCCACCGTGCTGTACCTGTCCTCCCTCTCTGACAGCTTCCGGCTGATGTAAACCACGGGGCGGTCGACCCCCCCCACCTCCTGGGACAAAACGGCCCCCAGCCCTCTGTCCGATGCGTCGGTCTGCAGGACAAAAGGGAGAGAAAAGTTAGGTGTGTGGAGGAGCGGCTCCCCACAGAGAGTCTGTTTCACAGTCTCAAACGCCCGCTGGCACTGCTCCGACCACTGGACCGGATCTGACGCACCTTTCCGGGTCAGATCGGTTAAGGGGCTGGTGAGGTCCGCAAAGCCGGCGATGAACCGTCTATAGTAACCTGCCAGCCCCAAAAACCGCCTCACCTCTTTTTTTGTCTTGGGGCGTGGGCAGGCCGCGATAGCTTCCGTCTTGTCCACCTGAGGACGCACCTGCCCACCCCCCAAGTGGTACCCCAGATACCGTACCTCCCTCCGTCCAACTGCACACTTCCCCGGGTTGGCGGTGAGCCCGGCCCGCCTCAGCGACGCCAGCACCGCATCCACCCGCCGCACATGCTCCGCCCATGTGGTGCTGTGGATGATTACATCGTCCAGGTACGCGGCCGCATATGCGGCATGTGGACACAGCACCCGGTCCATGAGGCGCTGGAACGTGGCCGGGGCACCGAACAAGCCAAAGGGAAGCATGGTAAATTGGTACAAACCATACGGAGTGGAGAAAGCAGTTTTCTCTTTGGACTCTGACGACAGGGGAATCTGCCAGTAGCCCTTAGTCAAATCCAGGGTCGTAAAGAAACGTGCAGTGCCCAGCCGGTCCAGGAGTTCGTCGACCCGGGGCATTGGGTAGGCATCGAATCGTGATACGTCATTCACCTTGCGATAGTCCACGCAGAACCGCACGGCCCCATCTTTCTTGGCCACCAGAACGATGGGGCTGCACCAGGCGCTGTTGGACTCTTCTTATACCCCCATCTCCAACATAGCCGCTAATTCCTCCCGAACCACTTTTCTCTTGTGTTCGGGCAGTCTGTAGGGACGTGACCTCACAGTCACACCCGGGGGAGTCTCAATTCTGTGCATTATCAGGTCGGTCCGGCCTGGCAGGGGGGAGAACACATCAGCAAACCGCTTCTGCAACTGGGCCACGTCTGCCCTCTGGTCCTCAGAGAGCCGGGCCTCACACGGGAGCGGGGTGGGATTGACCGCTTTTGGCACCTCCGGCCCCAGGTCCTCTCTTTCTGATACTGTGGACACCAGAGAAACAGACTCCACCTCCCTCCAGGCTTTCAGGAGGTTGAGGTGGTATATTTGTGTAGCACCGCCCCTGTCAGACCGCACCACCTCATAATCGACGTCCCCCATCCGGCGTGTGACCTCGAAGGGCCCTTGCCACTTAGCCAGGAGTTTCGAGTTGGAAGAAGGAAGTAATACAAGTACCTTTTCTCCCGGTGTGAATTCTCGCAGCCTGGCTCCTCTGTCGTACAGCCGTTGTTGTCGTTCCTGGGCCTGGAGCAAATTCTCCCGTGACATCCTCCCCAGTGTGTGGAGCTTTGCTCTCAGGTCCAGGACGTACTGGATCTCGTTCTTGCCGGGGCTCGGACCTTCCTCCCAGCTTTCTTTAATAAGGTCCAGCACCCCTCTTGGTGATCTGCCAAACAAAAGTTCAAAGGGAGAAAACCCTGTGGAGGCCTGGGGGACCTCCCGGACTGCAAACAACAGAGGATCAAGCCATTGGTCCCAATTACGTTCATCTTCGCTAATAAATTTACGGATCATAGACTTCAGTGTCCTATTCATACGTTCCACCAACCCGTCAGTCTGGGGATGGTACACGCTTGTGCGGACCGACTTAATGCCTAGTAACCCGTAAAGTTCTCTCAGTGTGCGCGACATGAACGAAGTGCCCTGGTCTGTTAGAATCTCTTTCGGGATTCCAACCCGGGAGATGACCTGAAACAGAGCCTGCGCGACGCTCTTTGCAGAGATATTGCGCAATGGCACTGCCTCCGGATATCGTGTTGCGTAATCCATGAGGACCAACACAAAGCGATATCCGCGTGAGCTCCGGTAAAATGGCCCGATTAAATCCATGCCGATTCGCTCGAACGGAACCTCCACCAAAGGTAGAGGCCGCAACGGGGCCCTCGGAATGGCTGGTGAATTGACTAACTGACATTCCGGGCAGGGCGCACACCAGCGGCGCGCGTCTCCCCGGATGCCTGGCCAATAAAATCGGGTCATTATCCGGTCTAGTGTCTTCCCGTATCCCATGTGACCCGCCATCGGATTATAGTGAGCCGCCTGGAAAATCATTTCCCGGCGGCTTTTCGGCACCAGCAACTGGGTGTTTTCCTCCCCCGTCCGAGTGTCACGACTCACTCTATACAGTCTGTCCCTAATCAACGAAAAGTGCGGATACGACTGTGCTGCGTCAGGGCGCACCAGTTGACCATCAATTTTTATCACTTGGTCGTAGGCTGAGCGTAGAGTATCGTCACGAGACTGCTCGAGTGGAAAATCTTCCATGGAGCGGAACTCGGGAACCGCTGGAGTCTCCACGGGAGGCTCCGCCGGTTCCCCCTCCCCCTCGGCAGCGTCGGACGACCTCGCGTCACCGCTGAGCACCGCACACGTATCGCATATCCCTGTCGGTCGTGAACGCACCCCCGCAGCCTGCCCCATTAGCGTGTTAAATCCCGCCCAATCCGTTCCCAAATTTACGGGGTGCGTCAGGTGGGAGCTAACCGCGACCTTTATCCTATATTTTTTCCCCTTGAACCTAAGTTCTACGGACACAATGGGATACTCGTGAATGTCCCCGTGCACACACCTAATCCTCACCCGCGATGCCTCCACCAATGCCCCGGGCCGAACCAGGCTCTGATGGATCATCTGCGAACAGCCCGAATCCATCATCGCCTGGCGTATACCCCCCTGGATGCTTACCGGAACGCGGTACGTCGCTCCCGGGCCGGGGGAGGGTGCTGGAGCGCCGGCAACCCGGATCACCTGCCCCACCTCCATCAGCGGGCAATCTCTCCGGAGGTGTCCCGGCTGCCCGCACCTCCAGCACGCCTGCCCTGGCGTTTGAGACACTCCCTGTGGGTCGGGAATGGCGCCGCCGTCTGCTGCTGTCCGTGGAGAGTATGCCGGGGGGAGCGTGGCTCGTCGCGGGGCCGGTGTGGGTCGCTCCGCTGGCCGCAGCTGTCTTCCTCCCCCGCTGGGATGCACCGCCAGATGGTCCTCGGCCAGGGTAACCGCTGCCTCCACGGTCGGGGGTCGGTGACACTGCACCCACGCCGCAGTCCGTTCCGGGAGCCCCACCATCAGCTGCTCCAACACCACCTTCTCCATTACTGCCTGCGCCCCACCCGGCCCGTTCGGCAGCAACCATCTGGCCGCGGAGTCCTTGAGCCGCTGCCCGTATGAAAATGGCCGGTCCTCCGGCCCCAGCCTGGCCTCGCGAAACCGGCGGCGGTGGTCCTCCGGGAGTAGTCCCCCCGACAGGAGCGGTAACAGCCGCACCGGCCACTCGTCCTCCGGCCAGCCACACGCCTCCGCCGTCGCCTCGAAGGCCTCCAGGTATGCCTGGACATCATCCCCCGCTGTCAGCCGGTGTAGTGTCAGCCCGGCCAACGCCGCCATCCCGGGCGCCGGCGGGGGTGCGGCTGGCCGCCCCGTGAGCTGCTCCAACGCCTGGGCTTGTCTCCCCATTTGGGCTTGGAGCGCCCCCAGGAACTGACGGTTGGCCTCCGCCTGGTCGCGCTGGATGGCCGCCAGCTCCCTGATCATTCGGCCCAGTACCATAAACGGCTGGGTCGGTATCTCCTGCCTGTTGTCGTCCGTCATTGTCCCCCCTCCACGTTTGGCGCCACTGTAAAAGCTGGGTTACTATGGGGGGAACGTAAGGACTCACAGACACCTGTTCACAGTTGGTAACCGTCTTTATTGGTATTATTTCTCCGGCTTGCTGGAACACCCCGCTCGCTCGGTCGGTCTCTCCGTTAAATAGACGGGGAAGCATCTCTTCAATTGTCCTCAGCTGGAGGTTCATTACCTCCAGCTGTCACCATTCCCCGAGCCACTCCCCCTCTCTCTCCCTCTGCAGCCGAGCCGAAACCACGCCCGCCACCACAATCCTTTTCCACACAAGTTAATCCCAACATTTCCATTGACCAAACCTACGTGTATGAGTGTAGTTCAGAGCAGACGGTCTATATAGATCATAACACTGTGTTTGACCACCTGTACTCTGTAATTTATATAACTGACCCAATGGCTGATACATAATCCTGCCCTTTTATGCTAATCAAGTTCACCCAATCTCATAATCAGCAATATTCTTTTACAACAACCAATGAATACTGAGTTGACGAGACACAACTGCGGCCATCATTCAACTTGATGAAGTCAGCTGGCTACAGTAGATACAAGGTGTGTTTCGTGCTTGTGTTTAGTGATTAGTGATCTTGTCACTGAAGGAAACTTTAAATTGGAAACCCTCGGTTTAGCCTGTCTGCCCCGAGGCGAGCTGAGAGAGTAAACCGGAGACAGAATGTGGCAACATGTTGTAGGATTTATGAGGCAGGCAGACGGGTGCACTGCAGCAAGTGAGAAGGAGGAAGCGTCAGGGCCGTAGAAAAAATGCCATGCTTCTAAGAAAAGGAGACATGAAGTGGATGATTGGATTCTTCTTTCTGTATTGACTAGAAGCGTCTTCATTTTATAAACATATAAGCTGTCTTTTTCCGCATTGCTAAACTTGATCGGATGGCCTATTGCATATTGCAAGGCGAGGTCTATGTTTGGGTAAAAAACGAAGCCTAAAATTGGCCCCTTCTTTTTTTAATCCTGTCAGCTGAGCTTTGATTCCAGATCCTAAATAGGTTTTTCTCCTCATCAAATTAACTTCAGTGCTCAGACTTTTATAAATAGAGGTCGGATTGGTGTATATGTATGTATGTATGTATATCAACTGCAACTATCCAACAAATGAACAACACATAGTATTTGTATTTTCAGCCTTTCCCATAATATAATTAATTGGTCATAATCAAGGTCATAATTTAAAACTTACTATATTAACTGATTGATCAATGGCAAAATGAAGACCACTTCAAAAATAAACAGTTCAATGGACAGAAACTTCAGCTTGGGGCCAAATCCAGGTCAAAAATGTTGTTTTGTTTGATCAAGTATTGAGAGTTTTTGGGGAGTTCGTCCTGTGCTTAATGTGAACAGTTGGCCAATTAGCTCTTAAAATCAGTGAGTGATTTTATAGTGTAGAAACAAACCTCACACAAGGGAAACAATGACGGATTCCATTGTAAACTTGTTGGATCTTTTAATGGGACAACGTATCATAATTAACAGATGAATTCCTTCCTCTTCACATAGTGTCTCCATCTGGAGAATGTTATAAGGGAGACAACACGTTAATGAGTGTAGCTATCCAAATATTTCCACAGTTGCTAACTACATCTGCAACCTGACAAAGTTTATACAGCAGTTGTTTTCACACAGTGTGCCAGTATACTTAAAGTGCAGATTCTGTATATCTGCCCCCTTCTGTGTAGACCAGTTGATCTCCAGGATTTAAACAGTATTATAACGTAAATGTTTTGCATTGTGATTATTAGTTTATAACCTGTTTTTTGCTATAACTACTTTTTATTTATCTCTCCAGACGCTGACTGACATCCCCACAAGAATAACTAAAACTGGTTAATTTATCAATGGCATCTCTGCATGCCTGTGGACAATCCCCAGAGTGGTGGAAAGCATGGGCAGTTTTCATCTTATGCATAAAAGCAATGCTGACGTCACTCTGTCCATGACGGCATAAAATACGGGTAGCTTTTAAGCAACCCTGTGACTGCAATGTTTTTACTGGTTATTTTGTGCCTTAAAGCAGTCCAATACAATACTGGTTGTGTTTGGTCATATTCTATTACCAGTTTATACATAATGAGATCATGCTTGGATATTAAAACATTAGTTATTTAAAGTTTAAAGTTATTTTAGAAATGTCTTCTCTCCCTGTTGACTCCATACAATGTAAATAAGAACCCTCTCTTCTTAGAGCCGCATGGCAGGAAGCCAGAAGCAGCACACATCACCTTTGTAAGTCAAAATTCAATGTAACTTTCACATAGCACTCAGCTTTATTCTGGCAAAGGCCATCAGTATATAACAAATATAACATAATATATAACATTTTATAAATGGGTGGATATAGAAACAGGTCTCTTTTCTCGAGATGACATGATAAGTAAAGGTGGGTCTTCCCTGGCTTCTAGCTTTGGAGTGAAGTTATTCATGTTATCAGTTACATTCCGTAACAACTTTGCAGAAGTAGAATCTACAAACTGATATATTTCTTTAAATGGACTTACTTGCTCTATACATGAAGATGAAAGTCAGGAAAAACTGTACAGTGGTTGAGATTAATTATCCATGTGCAGCAGAGCAGGCGGCACGGCTTTGAGCCAACTGTCCCTTCTGCTCCTACGGACAGGGCCAACAGCCAATTAAAGCCCTTGCTCAGGTCCTGGGCCAATTAGAGCCAGTGGTCGGCAAGTATGTGGATTGGTCAGTACTTTTAGCTCAGAATGCGTTAAATACACAACGTGATGTAGTTACTCGTTTATTGTTTGTTATTCACGTCAGTGCTTATGAAACATAGAAAATGTTTGCTTTGTGATTTAAACACATAATGATTTTCAAAATGTAACTTTTGAGATGGAAATGAAGGTGAAAAGTCAATTATCACACTTTAAACCAGGCATTAACAGAAAAATCCCTAGCTTTATTAGCTGTACATCGCAGGTCCACACATGTACCAAGTGCACACTGTCTGTACATGACGGCCCTGTTGAACCGCCCTCTTTTGCTCATCCTGCCATGTCCTGTTGTGGTCAGACACAGGTCAAGGCTTTTAGCCAAGAGAAGAGAGGAGAACCATCAGTCAGCAGCTCGAGCCAATAAGACCCTCTGCTCTGCTCTGCCGGAGCCAGACAGAGAGGTCGGGCCTGGGTCAGCGGGTCAAGACAGGGGTCAAGTGTCGACGGACTCCCTCAGTGACCAGCAGTTATAAACGTCACACACACATATGAACACACACATATACTTTCTAATGACTGGCAACCCTGACCCACTGTGACCAGTGACTGTGACCGATTCACTTTTGCTTTCTGGACCTTCATTTAACTTAGCAGCCGGCTCTTGAGTGCATAAAGAGTGTAATCTCTATTTGTGACCCTGCACATGCTGCAAGTACATGCTCACAGAAATCAAAACAAGATAAAAAAAACAAAATGATAAATGTACCAAGGGGGGGGGGGGGTTATTGCTTCAGGTGGCCTCTCTCAATAACACATCACAGATTCAAGCAGTATACAAGGGCAATCACACAACAATTTAACCTGCATCCTGCTTCTGTGCTCACAATCCGAGCATGTGTGTCGCAGACACAGCAGAAGTAGCTGCCAATTCGCAGAGCTGTCTCTCTCTCTCTCTCAACGAATTCCTCTCAAATGATAACTTTTCGGGGGCCCCCTAGTGATAAAGTAATTTCTCCATCCCTCCCGTCGGGGACTTGGGGGACGGCGGAGGGCTGTGATAATCTCATAAACAGAAGCTGTGTAGATGCGGGCCATCTATTATGACCGGGAACAGTAGCGTAGATAGGAGCATTTATTATCAGAGACAGCAGACAATACATTCTCATTCTGTGATACTACTGCTGACAGACACAGAGTGATCCATCTTCACCGACCGAGCGGAGAGCAAGGAAGGAAGAGAGAGGTAGCGACAGACGCAGGGGGAGAGAGCTTAGAGGGAGAGGGAGAGAGAGAGGGAGAGAGAGAGAGAGAGAGGGAGAGGGAAAGAGGGAAGGACAGCAAAGCGACTGAGTGAGAGTGAGAGAAAATTATGTAGAGGAGAGTTATTATTGCTCGGGTCTGCATTAGCTCTGCTTCTGTCTGTTGTAGTTATAAATAATCAGACATACTGTGTATGTGCACACACACACACACACACACACACACACAGAAGGCATTTTCTCTGGTTGATGTAGCTGACAGGGCACCAGTTTACTTACGCCTGGGGCTACAGCTAAATAAATAAATAGGTAGATTTAGTGGTCTTATCACCAGACGGTTATTTTACTGCTAATACTAATATTTTAGTACAAACCCATTCCTCTGTCCGGCATACAGTGCTACATTTCTACAGCTGCTGTATTTCAAGTAGTGCTCATTAAGGTTTCCAGGAAACATATGCACATTTTACCAAGGGAGTGCATGGGAAATAATGTTACAGCTCAATTTTAAGTGTATTCTGTTGAATACATTTGAGGCATATATACTTGTAAATCGCATGATAATAACCACATGAATTTTAAAAAAAACATTTCGGTGCCATTTATCTGTTGGGCAGCATGGAAAACAGTGTCAGCTCTACAACTACTGTTGTAATGTATCACAATGCTTCGTAAATTAGGTGCTAAATCTGTGGTAAAATAGCTTTAACAGCTCTAATTAAAAGAACTGATGGTCTTTAACAACACTTCATGGTTTTCACAAGAGACTATTGATGAACACCAGCTTATCCATCCCTCCCAGAAATACTGTTCAGAGTCCAGGAAGTACGTGCAATACAATGTTGTTTCTACATTTATGTTTTGTATACAAAAAGAAATGCAACATGTTACTCTGAATCTCTATCTCTAAAATGAAAAAATATCCCTTATAGATGTTTTGGCAGATTTCAGTACAGTGTTGTGATGTTACTGTGAAAAAATACACTTTTAATTGATCTCTTATTGCAGGTTTCAGGCATTAATGCATGGTGAAGACCGGGATTCTTAGGGAAGACAGGGACTTCTTGGCAAGAAACCTGCATCATCAGAGAGAAAGTGAAAGAAAGAAATAAGTAAACAATCAAACAAGCAGAGTCCAAAAGACAATAATAGAGAAGTTGGCAAATAGATGATAAGGAGTGCGTAACAATGGGGGCAATGGATTGAGTCCATGTGATGCCATCATTTGATTATCAGATTCTTCCTCTTACTCAGTGGAAAGAGAACTGAGAACAAATATAAATACACAGAAAGCTGTGGTTTATTAACATTGTGTAATGGCAGATGAGAAGAGATGCAATTATAATGGACCATATGGATGATCATATGGTCATTTTATAATTAGCACTATCTTAAAATGGAACACAGACTTGCATAAAACCACAGAAAGTGGCGGTTGAGTTCATGAATTTGATTAAATTCTTCTCCAAAAACCTTGCGTTTGTGTTCAAGTGGTGATAGAGATAACAAATACATTCTATATAAAATGTTATATGAATTGAAATATGAGAACTAACATGATCCGCATTGTTTGGAGTTTAGTTTATCCTTCTATCCTTTTAAAAAAACCACTTACTTTGGAAATGAGTGTTTTGTAATTGACAAACACCACATGCTTTAGAGAGAGAGAGAGAAAGGAGCCATTCGTTCCAACGTGGAGGGAAAGGTGTTGAAGCAGAAGTAAAGGTAGTACAGCATAGAGGAAAACATGGGGAGCAACTTGAATGAAGAAACCTAAACATCATTTACTTTCCACAGTAAGGTTCCTGTGCACAGTGGAGCTATCCACGTGATGCTTAAAAGGTCACTGGCACACAAAACGCACAAGTGCATTAACATTTTCATACGGCACTGCAAACACTGGGGGAAACCCATGGGACAAATTGTACTGCCTCCCAGAATTAGAAACATGTCCTCACTCTACACTAACTGTAACAGTTCAACTCCTCATTGGTTTCAACAACCCATTGATGTAAAGTCTTGTTTTCCCTGAGCGCGTTTCCTGTCAAAACGTACTCTTACACCATTTCTGAGGCTGTGCATACACTGCACGTCATGTCTTTGTCTTGGGGAACGTCTGCCACTCCAAATTCAGCAGGCAAGTTAAACACAACGCAACAGTGTTGTGGTGCCTCAGAGGTCTCTGTTTGTACGGTTTCACAGAGTAGAGGCAACTTGCAAATATTCTCACAACATGGGCAAAGGCCTAATGTATTGTGAAAAATCACA